>NC_079493.1:95510078-95810078 GCF_030052815.1 Hevea brasiliensis
TCACTGGTTCGACCTACTTATCATGTATAAGTTCCTATCATGTTTGCCATATGGCATGAGACTCACCATTCCATCTTATTTATATCTCATATAAATAACTTGGGAACAAACATGAATACGATCTTTCTAGATAAGTCATGTCCTTATTGTGAAGTATCCTCGATTGTAAACCTATTTATGATACTTTGTACTAGAAATACTATCACTCATATTCTTAACAACTTAAGAATAGAATTTCTAACAAAATATCAATGGACCTTTTCTATTACACATAAATATATTATGTAAACGGAAAAGTGGAAATGCCTTTTATTAATAAAAGATGTACAAGATATATACTAAATGATATGCTCTAGAGCATACTACTAACAATCTCCCACTAGCACTAGAGCCATTCATTACAATATCTTAGACCCATCTTCTCAAGATGTCGGTCTAGCTGAGTATGTGACATAGGCTTAGTGAATGGATCAGCTGGATTTTCAGCTGATGCTATTTTCTGCATGGCTACATCGCCTCGTCCAACTATTTCTCTAATAATGTGGTAGCGCCTTTCTATGTATTTGGATTTTTGGTGAGACCGGGGTTCCTTAGCCTGTATGACTGCTCCATTGTTGTCACAGTGAAGTGGAACTGCTGACTCAATAGAAGGATCTACTGCAAGTTCTGTCATGAACTTCTTTATCCAAACAGCTTCCTTTACAGCATCTGATGCAGCAATATACTCAGCCTCGATAGTGGAATCTGCAATCGTACTCTGTTTGGAACTCTTCCAACTGACTGCACCTCCATTACAAATGAACGCATACCCATAGGTAGACTTTCTATCATCAATATCTGATTGGAAATCAGAATCAATATAACCATCCAATTGCAAGTCACCATTTCCATATATCAAGAATAAATTCTTAGTTCTTCTCAAGTACTTAAGGATATTCTTGACAGCTATCCAGTGTTCCAAACCTGGATTGGATTGATACCTGCTAGTCAAACTAACAGCATATGCGATATCCGCCTAGTACATAACATTGCATACATTAAACTTCCAATAGCCGAAGCATATGGAATCCTGGCCATTTTATCTCTTTCTTCAGGTGTCTTTGGAGACATCTCTTTAGAAAAGTGGATACCATGTCTCACTGGCAACAATCCTCTCTTGGAATCAAGCATGTTAAACCTCTTTAACACCTTTTCCAAGTATAGACTTTGGGATAAACCAATTATTCTTTTCGCTCTATCTCTATAGATGCGAATCCCAAGAATATAGGTTGCCTCCCCTAAGTCTTTCATGGAGAATGTATTTGACAACCATACCTTTACAGTTGTCAACATACCTGTGTCATTACCCATCAATAGTATGTCATCCACATATAAGACAAGGAAGGTGATAGCACTGTCACTAACCTTCTTATATACACATGGCTCATCCTCTTTTTTGATAAAACCAAATGATTTAATGGCTTTATCAAAACGGATGTTCCAACTCCTCGAAGCTTGTTTCAACCATAAATGGATCGCTTTAGCTTGCATACCTTGGAACCATCTTGGGATTCAAAACCCCTAGGTTGTTCCATGAAAATGTTTTCTTCAATGTATCCACTGAGAAAAGTTGTTTTGACATCCATCTGCCAAATCTCATAATCATAGTGTGCAGCTGTTGCTAATAGAATCCTAATTGATTTAAGCATGGCAACAGGCGAGAAAGTCTCCTCATAGTCGATTCCTTGCCTTTGGCGAAACCCTTTCGCTACTAGCCTTGCCTTATAGATCTCTACCTTTCCATCAGAACTAATTTTCTTCTTGAAAACCCATTTGCTCCCTATAGGTACAATACCTTTAGGTGGGTCAACAAGATCCCAAACTTGATTCTTATACATGGAATCAATCTCGGATTTCATAGCATCAATCCATTTTGAAGAGTCTATATCTGATATAGCTTTTTCATAGGTAAGTGGATCATCTCCATGATCTAATTCTTCATGAGTAGACAACCTTGTTCTTCTTCATGAAGGAAACCATATCTCACTAGTGGGTGAGATACCCTGGTTGTTCTACGAGGAACAGCTGTAGATGTTTCATCAATGGGTAAAGGTTGACTAGATGGATCTATATCCATCTGATCTGTTGGTTGGTCAGAATTCTCTAATTCTAACTCTATTTGCCTTCCTTTGCCTCCTTCTTGAACAAACTATTGTTCAAGAAATGTGGCATCTCTACTTATCTTAACCTTTTGTGATGTAGGCAAATAAAAATAATATCCAAAACTATCTTTTGGATATCCAACAAATCGACCCTTTCCTGATCTGGTTTCCAATTTATCAGTGTTCAGTTTTTTAATATAAGCTGGACAACCCCAAATCTTAACATGCTTAAGACTTGGTTTTCTTCCATGCCATATCTCATAAGGTGTGGAAGATACTAATTTTGATGGAATCCTATTCAGAATATGCAAAGCTGATTCTAATGCAAATCCCCAAAAGGAGATTGGCATATCAGTATAGTTCATCATACTACGTACCATATCCAATAGGGTACGATTTCTCCTTTCAGATACACCATTCAGTTGTGGTGTTCCTGGAGGAGTCAGCTGGGAAACAATGTCGTGCTCTCTCAAGTATTCACCAAATTCAGTACTCAAATATTCACCTCCACGATCTGCTCGAAGAGCTTTAATACTCTTTCTTGTTTGATTTTCTACTTCAGATTTAAATTCTTTGAACTTTTCAAAGGATTCATGTTTGTATTTCATCAAATACAAATACCCAAACCTTGATTTATCATCAGTAAAGGTAATAAAGTAATGAAAACCGCCTCTAGCCATTCCCTTAAATGGACCACATACATCACTATGTATTAGCTCCAAAATATTTTTAGCCCTTAGCCCTTGTCCAACAAAGGGTGATCTAGTCATTTTACCCTGAAGGCAAGATTCACAAGTTGGAGTAGGCCTAGAGCCCAATGAGGAAAGAATCCCCATTTTCTCCAGTTTTGCAATCCTATCTTCTGCAACATGACATAACCTTAAGTACCAAATATATTTTGAATTTGAGTTGATTTTCACCATGGCATTGCATTCTTTTAGATTGCTTGCATTAAATTTGTATTTAACATTATTATCTAGATAATAAAGTCGATCATGCATATAACCCAAACCAACATATTTATTTCCAAAATAAATGTTACAAACATCATTTATGAACTGAAATTCATAACCATATCTAGTAAAACTAGACATAGAAATGATGTTCTTAAAAGGCATCAGGTACATGCAAAACCTTATTTAAATATAAAAACATGTCCACACATGTATAAAGATTTAGATCCTATGGCTAAGGCTTCAACAATTGAGCCATTGCCAACACGGAGTCTAATATCTCGTTACTGCAAGCTGGTACTACTTGCTATACTCTGGGCAGTTACTCTTCTAGTGCCCATCCTTCTGGCAGTGGAAACACTTTCCTTTACCTCCATCAGCTTTAGTCTTCTCTTTCTGTTTAGCTATTTTCTTAGAAGGACTAGGAATCTAAGGTTTCTTTTTCTTATTGCCCTTCTTCTTGTTGGACTTTCCAGCAGAAGAAGATGCAATCAAAGCTACCTCTTTCCTTTATTGCCCGGCATATTCTTTTGGGCAATAACTAGCATGTTGAGTAAACCAGCCAAGGTGCATTCCTGTTTAGTCATATGGAAATTTGTCACAAAATTCCCAAAAGACTCAGGAAGGGACTGAAGGATCAAATCCGTCTGCAGTTGGAAATCTATGTTAAAGTCAATATGTTCCAGCTGCTCAATTAGCCGAATCATCTTGTGGACATGATCCCCAACATTCTGTCCCTCAGACATCCTCATGCGGAACAGCTGCCTAGATATCTGATACCTAGCATTCTTGCTGTGCTCACCATACAACTCTTGTAGGTGAAGGAGGATCTCACTCGCACTCTGCATGTTCTCATGCTGCTTCTGTAACTCATTACTCATGGAAGCAAGCATGTAACACTTAGCTCTCATATCATGCTCCTTCCACTTGTCCAAAGTTTCATGTTCCTCTTGGGTGGCCTCTTGAGGTAAGGGACCAGGAGCATTTGAGTCTAGAACATATCCTATATGTTCAAGGTTCAGGACAAGTTTCAAATTTCTTAGCCAATCAGACAGATTAGGTCCTGTCAACCTATTGCGATCAAGTATGCTTGCAAGGATATTGGATGGTGGTGGTTGTTCTATGCTCATTATTATCAGAAAATTAACTGCAGAAAATAACCAGATTAATTAGTAAATGTATCATGTAATTAACCAAAATGATTATGGTCTTTTAATCAAATTGGTCCTCCGACTAACTTAGCGAATCCTACACTTCCAAAGTAGAAAACGGAAATCCTTGTTGGATGGATTTCTAGTGGGTGATTGAATTCTTGTAATTCTATTGATCATCCTCAGGTACATCTATTATTGGAATTACAATAAACTATAAGAGCAACTCCTTGCCTATTACATCTCATGTGAGGTTCAATCCTTTACCTAGCCTCTAATGCTCAAAATCTCAGGTACATCTATTATTGACTTATCTTGCATTAGTTAAGTTGATCCCATTGAGCCAGTAATTATGCAAATAATTTTAATGTCCTTAGGTACATCCAATATTGGCCACCAAACCTTTTACATATTTACAACATCTCATGCTTAATAATTATTCTTAAGAAAATCTCTTAAATAATTGCCTCAATGGAGGGCCCATGTTATAATTACTTTAATTATAGCATTTCCAACTTAATCATTTGTTTGGAAGATTTTGTGGTCGTCCTAATTACTATTAAGATCTCACTTTGCACATTATCCATTTAGCATGCATATATCATATAGTTGCATACATTTCCATACATCTCATGCATTCATGGATAAACAGTAAATATGGTATGATCATGGACTTTCTAAGGGATTCAATTATGAGCCACCAAGAATTGAATCAGGGCATTCCTAGGTGCATTTCATTCATTCATTTTACAAGAGTAGCTGAAGGAGTACATAATCAACACTTGATCTTGAATTCCTCCCACTGGTCCCACCAATGCTCTTGACCTCCTTGATCTTCTTGCAATCCAATTACATAGTAATCCTTGGCATACCAAGGCGAATTTACAAGAACTAAATAAATGAAATTACAATCCAAAATTATTACAACCTTAATAATACATGTCCAAAAATAAATTAAAATAAATTAATTAATTTACAATCCCATAGAAACATAAAGGAAATATATCCAATCACATTGGTCTTTTATAGTCCATGATCATCCATCATGCATATCACTATTTAACAATTAAATAAAACATACATACTTAAATTAAATTGAATATCTCATATTCAACTTAAAAATCCAGATTTGAATATGATTCAAACAAATTTAAAATTCAAATTTGAATCACATTCAAACAAATTTAAAAATTCAGATTTGAATCACATTCAAACAACCTTAAAAATTCATATTTGAATCACATCCAAACAATTTTTAAAAATCATATTTGAATCACATTCAAACAATTTTTAAAAAATCAGATTTGAATATTATTCAAACAACTTTAAAAATTCAGATTTGAATATTATTCAAACAACTTTAAAAATTCAAATTTGAATCACATTCAAACAACTTTTAAAATTCAGATTTGAATCACATTCAAACAATTTTTAAAAATTCAGATTTGAATATGATTCAAATAACTTTAAAAATTCAGATTTGAATATGATTCAAACAACTTTTAAAATTCAGATTTGAATCACATTCAAACAATTTTTAAAATTCTGATTTGAATCAAAATTTAATTGTGATTAAAACTCTAATTAAACAATTTAATTAGACATAGGATGAGCTTTTAGATCATACAATAATTGCAAATTAAAAAGCCAAACCTTGCGCACACTATGGGAGGAGCCAAACCATGCGCACCCACAGGTCCCATGATCGTAACCTGGCTCTGATACCAATTGAAGGAGCGGAAGCATGAAAAACACAAGTTTATATCATTGAATTCAAAAATTTTTCACCTAGGGTCACATGCATCATGCAAGATTTATTTTTATCTATTTGATTTCAATGATAAACAACATATTAAAACTCTTTTAATATGTTTTTGGATCTGTATTTGCCATTTAAGATTTTAGAATTAATCCGATTAATTTTAGAACCCTAGATTAGATCAAAAACAAGTGTATTAATCTCTTGATGCACTGCAGTGTATTTGACACCTTTGGGATGCGTCTTTAGGATACCAGATGTTGTCCCTCTAGCTTGTCCACACCAAGATCACCTATGGCAGCCCTTGAACAGCTTCTAAAGCTTTTTCTATTAATTAGAAAATCAAGTTTTGCCTTTTAAGAGATTAAAGATGTAAACAGGACACTAGAAACAATTTCTAGTATTTTTAATTCAAGAAATTGTTTGCTAATCTCTTGGAATTGATGAGAGATAAAGAAGAAGAGAGAATGGCAGCCTCAAGGGTGGCAGCACAAAGGGAGGCAGCAGCTAGTTGTGTTTTGTTCTTTCATCCTTATACTTATATAGCTAGGTCACCACTTAAAACCCTTGCCACATGTCACCTTCTGATAGGCTCTAGTTTTAATTGACCCAATCACATTGTGCCAAGTGTCAAACCTATATTTAATCTTAATTTTAATCATCTTATATGATTAAAAGATATTTGGCAAGCTTATGTGTAATGCCATGTATCACCATCTCATGGTGCCACATGTCACCCTGTGAAATGACCAAAATGCCCTTGTGTCTTAATTTTGAGTTCTCAACCCAAAATAATTATTTCTCTTCTTCTAATCAATTTATATCAAATATAAATCAATTAATTAATATTTATTAATTAATTTCTCATTAATTAAATTCATATTTAAACACTTTAAATATAAATTTAACTTATACTATACATCCAATAATCTAGATTTAGTTTCAAGTCATGCTAGGGACTTTGCAGTCTAATTGCAAACCAAACCTATTTAATTAATCAATTAAACTCTTTAATTAATTAATTAAATCATATTTAATTTGGTGATTACTTGTGTATGTGTGTGACTTACTAGGCTCATCACTAATTGGCAATGAGATATGATATCAACTCTTAATATCATTAGAACTCTTTCTTACCATAAATGATTTCTCTAAACCATTTTATGCACCTCATAGACGATGGTTAACACCTAGCATAGCATGCCATGGCCACCTAATTAGTAATAAGATTTACCTTAAATGAATATATAATCATATGTTACCATGCACTAGAATCTCTCTGTTACAAAATCCCAATTCAAGCTGGAGTCATGGTTTATGTCAAACTCCATTTGCTATGAATATTATGTTCTCTTTTAATTTCAGTTCTTGATTAAAAGATTTTCTCATCAAAAACTCTTTTCTAATTAAATCTATTTGTCCTGGCCAGGAACTTGAAACATCAAGAACAATTAAATGAACATAGGATTTTATCCCTATTTACTTAGAGGAACAGATTCCATCTTGATCAACACCTACCTCCATATATAACTAGTAGGAGCCAACACATGCCCATATACCCATACATAGTACAAGTATGAAAGCAGTATCAAACTCAAACCAACTATATACAAGATAACTGTGCTATCTCAGGTCTAAAGATTATATGCACTGATATGATTTATGACAATATATTAACAAGAGTAAACTCCATGTGCTTGTCATAAGTGTCACTGGTTCGACCTACTTATCATGTATAAGTGCCTATCATGTTTGTCATATGGCATGAGACTCATCATTCCAACTTATTTATATCTCATATAAATAACTTGGGAACAAACATGAATACAATCTTTCTAGATAAGTCATGTCCTTATTGTGAAGTATCCTCAATTGTGAACCTATTTATGATACTTTGTACTAGAAATACTGTCACTCATATTCTTAACAACTTAAGAATAGAATTTCTAACAAAATATCAATGGACTTTTTCTATCACACATAAATATATTATGTAAACGGAAAAGTGGAAATGCCTTTTATTAATAAAAGATGTACAAGATACATACTAAATGATATGCTCTAGGGTATACTACTAACATCCTCAATAGTAATGCATTTAAGCCAAGGCTGTAAGCATGACCTGTGATAAAGCCAGCCATTGATGATTCCATAGCCTTATGCCTGCTTGACAAGTTCACCTGCCTTCATTGGATCATGAGGGAGTGTACCCCTAGTAAGATAGTAGAATAGTGGGCTCATCTAGTTTTCTCCAATGTCTATAGGAAGGACTTCCTTATGCTCTATAGTTAGGCATTCAATTTCCTAAAAAGGAATTTGCCAAGTTAAATGTTGCTCGCTTGTAGCTACTAATTTGGCCAGGTTATCTGCCTTAGAGTTCTCCTCCCTTGGGATTTGAATTATATCAACCATGCTTCCTTTTGCTTAGACATCAACTAGAAATTTGTGCACTCAGACTTTATATTTGCTTAGATTTTGATCTCTCACTTGGAAATTGCCTTAGCATTGATTGATAACAAGTTAAGAGTCATAATAAATTGTCATGTTTGTGGCACTTACCTCTTTCAATATTTGTAGTGACATAAGGAGCGCTTCATACTCGACCATATTGTTTGTGGCTTTGAATGCTTGCTTAGCTGCATATTGGAGCTTTACTTTATATGCCTCTTATAGGACTATCCTAATTCCTACTCCAGCTAAGCTAGCAGTTCCATCAACCCAAACTTTCCACTCCAACCTAGGTTATTACTCCAGCTGTGTGACTGGGGTAAGTTCAGCAATAAAGTTTGCAAGTGCTTGAGCCTTCAGAGCTAGTCTAAGACCATGTTGAACATCATATGACCCAAGGTAGATAGAGCACTTTGTTACTCACCCAATAGCTTCTGGATGATGTAAGATTTTTCTAGGAGAATAATTGCTTCACACTTCAATAGTGTGTACTTTGAAGTAAGGCCTAAGTTTCTTTACAGCAGTGACTACAGTAAAAGCAAGTTTTTCTAGGCCTAGATAATTACACTCCCCTCCCTTTAATACTTGGCTTGTATAATATATGGGATATTACTTGCCTTGCTTTTCCCTAACCAACATAGAGCTAATAGTTTCTTTAGTGACAGACAAGCATAAATATAGAGTTTCACCTGCTTTGGTGTATCTAGGAGAGGAAATTTGAGTTAGGATAGATTTTAGCTCTTTGAACACTATTTGACAATCCTCGCTCCATTTGAACTGTGTTTTTGCTTTTATGGCTTTGTAGAATGGAAGGCACCTTCTAGCCAAGCATGACATAAATTGCACGAGGGCAGTTACTTGCCTATTGGGTCTTTATATTTCCTTGATTGTTTTTGGAAGCTGCACCTTCATGATTACCTTGATTTTTTCTAGATTTGCTTTAATTGCTCTTTCTAATACCAGATACCTAGGAACTTCCCTGCTTTAATCCTAAAGGTGTATTTTTCTAGGTTGAGTTTCATGCCAACCCTGTCTAAGACATTTTAACTTTTATAATGTCACGTGTATGGTCCTCCACTTCTTATTTTTAATTATCATGTTGTCAACATACACCTCAACTGTTTCCTAATAAGTTCTTTGAATATTTTATTGACAAACCTTTGATAGGTTGCTCCTACATTTTTAAGTCCAAAAGGCATCAACTTGTAATAAAACACACCTTCGTCAGTAATAAAGGTCGTTTTTCCATAATCACCTAGTTCCATGAGAGTTTGGTGATAGCCAAAGATGGCATCCACCATTAAGTAGACTACATATCATTTTGTGGCATTCACCAAGTGGTCCATTACCGAGAGCAAGTAATGATCCTTTGAATAGGCCTTGTTCAAATCAGTGAAGTCAACACATATCCTCCACTTTCCATTAGCCTTCTTTACTATGAAAATATTCGCTACCCAGGTTGGGTATTGAACTTCCTTAATCAGCCCTACTTTCCTCAACTTGGAAACCTCTTTTGTGATCAATTTCTATCTATTAAGGGCAAACTTTTTTTTGTTCTATTTAATAAGCTTAACTGATAGGTCAACATTAAGCCTATGTGACATGACTTTTAGGTCTACACCCTTCACATCTTCTAGTGGCCATGCAAAAGTTGCCATCCCAAACTTCAGTATTTAGATTACTACCTCTTTACTCAGCCCTTCAAGTGTTTACCTGAGTTTGATTTTCTTTCCATTATCTAATTCTATTTCATTGACTTCATCAGCAGGTTCAACATTTATCTTGTCCTCTTATTTTTCCAACAACTCAATTGGCAATGAGATTTAGGAGATTATCTTGGTAGACAATAACAGTCTTGGGTAGATTTTTTACTTCTAACTATTGAAAGCTTCAAATATAACATATGAATGTTTATGATTATGCCATAGTTACTCAATACTAACCTTCCTCAAACTGCATTTTAAGAAAAAGGAATGTTAAACACTGTAAACTCAACATGCATCTTTATTTTGAATTTTTCATCTCCAATAATGATGGTCATATTTGTAGTGCCAAGTATAGGGATAGATTTTTCACCTAAACCCATTAAAGGATAAAGGACTTTTGATAAATCTTCTTTCTCAAGGCCAAGTTTCTCATATACATCTAGGATAATTAAATTAATTGAGCTCCCAATATCAATTAAGATTTGTTTCACTTCATACTTATTCATATGGATGATAACAACTGAAGAATAAGAGTGAAGGCAAGTTACCTTATGATATTCTTTGTCGAAGGTTATGGGTAACTGACATAGTTCCTCAACTGCTATGACTATGGGCAAAGGTTATGGGTAATTTGCATAATTCCTCAATTGCTAAGACTATGTCAAAGTTACTTACTTGCTTGCTTCTTTTCCTTTCTATTTTAGCGGGATTAGGTCCTCCTTCTATCACATTAATTATACCAATGGGCTTTTAATCCTTACCTGGTCTTAGCCTATGTTCGAACCTTACCCTGTGATCTCTATTAGGATCTGACTAAATGTTGAATGTGAAACTCCTCAAGGTGTTATCCCTAACTAGCCTTTCAATTTCATCTTTCAATTGCCTACATTCGTCAATGTGATGGCCAAAATCATCTTGAAATCTACAAAATTTATTCTGATCCCTTCTGGCTATGGTCCTTGGATTCAACCTCTTAGGGTATTTAATTGATTCCCCATTCTTCTGAATCCACATGAGTACTTTCGACCAAGACTCACTTAAGGGTGTATAGTTCCTAAACTTGTCTCACCCTCTATCCTTAGCACTGGCAGAGTTATTTGGTTTTTTCTCAACATTGTCTGGACTATTCTTCTATTCTTTAGCCTTTACCTCTTTGTCCAGTTTTAAAAATTTCTTTTCATCATCCAAACGGATGTACTTTTGAGCATGCTCCATAAGTTTACATTGGCTGACCCCTTCTTAGTTGCTTCACATTTAGTTTAATGATTTAGACACTTGATTTGAATGGCCTTAGCATTGAATCCATCAATATAGCTCCACAATAACTTGCCTTCTTTATACTGGACTTTCTGTAAGTCAGATGATAACTTTATAAGTGAGATGCATGTCATGAATCTTTGATTAAACTTAGCTACCAAGTGTTGGAAACTTGGAATTGACTTTGGACGGAGGTGTTGATAGCATTTTTATGCAAGTCCTATTAGGGTTGATGGAAAAACCCTACGCAGGATGAAGTTGTTCACATTATATAGTTGCATAATCGTTCTGAAATATGCCAGGTGACTCCTTAGATCAAATTTGCTATCATACTTATCTAATGAAAGTGGTTTAAACTTCAGTGGGAAGGGCTCTATAAAAATTGCATCTGACAAGGGAGAGTAATCACCCACTCTTTTCTTTATTAGGATCATAACTAATTTGGAATTTTGTAGGTGCTTTGACTTTTCCCTAGGCAATAGCTCCTTATGTTAACTTCAACATTGCCCATCTTTTCTTTACCTTTTGGTTCCTGGACATTATTAGGATCTGGTATTGCATTATTTTGAGGGGCTCTTGAATTTTCAAGTTGAATATTTTGATTCTTCAAACTAACTTTTTTTGCTTCCAACTCCTTAATGTGTTGTGTCATCTATTTAAAAGTTATGGTGGCATGTAGTGGGGTATTGCATAAAATTAGCACCATTGGTGGTGCCATTACCTGTGGGAGGGTTGAAGAGTGGTGGTGGATCTATGAGTGGTGGTAAGTCTGATGTCATGGTGAGTTTGGTAACAGTGAAAGAACATTCACAAAATTTTATTTATTGATGGGAAAAGATTTTTTTCAGGTAATCTTTCCCACAAATAGCACCAATGATGTTGTTCTCCTCTTTTTTGAGTATAGGATGATGGATCTGGGTATTAGATTTGTAAGATAACAATGGAAAACAATGGATGTGTGAGTTAACCACTGCTTCAATGCTTAAGTTAGTAATGGGAGCTAGACTTATGGATGAATAGTATTAATTACATTCACGTACCTATTTGATGGCCTTTATATAGGCTTTTGTATAGTGTAACACCCTCCCGGTAACAACTCCGTACATTCTACTGTTCCGGTGACCGGTGTCGGTCCGGACAGCTAGAACGTCCGGAAAAATAATTAAACTTAAGTGAGGGACCATAATTAACTTAAATATTAATAAGAAACACTTAGTAAAAATTTTAGAAATAAAATACAACCAAGTCAAACGAGCCGGTGCCCAAGCGATGGGTAACCGGAGGGAAGTTGCGGTTCTCGCAACTAAGAGCCCTAGACCCGGGGGAAAAATTGTAAAATAATTTTTGGGACTCCAGAGAAGGGTTACTGAGGTTCCCATGGCATTAGAATGCCAAGAAAATATTTAGAAAAACTTTTCGATCGGTACAGACAATTTTGACCCGTTAAGCCAAACGGAGGGCATTTTGGTCATTTTGCCTTCAGAGGTGATTTTTGGCCAACTTGTCCAGTTGAGTAAATAATTAATATGACATAAAATATGAAGAAACATTGCTAGAAATTAAATTGAAAATGAGTAGTGGAGGAAAGAAAAGAAAAATGCAACATATGCAATTTATGACATCATTGTGATGTCATTTAAAATTTCCAACCAATCACAATTAAGCCCACATTTGACTAACTAATAAAGAGACAAAATGAAGACTAAATTCATCAAAAAACTAGCAGCCATCCCTCTCTCCTCTAGTGCAGCCGAAACCTTTCCCTTCCTCCCTCCATTGATGTTCAATCAAGCAAGCTTAATTTCCTACCTTGTTTCACCATAAAACCCTAACCTCACTTCATTAAAATTTTACCCTACACCTTAAACAAGCTTTTGGTAGCCTAGAAAGTGAAGGAAAGTGAAGTTTAGAGGTGGGAAAAATCTGCCCTATTCAAGGTTAGTGCACTATATACCTAAAACTCCTTAATTTCATGAATAAGAACTTGGATTTAGTAAGAAAATGTCATTTAAATGAACAAAATTCATGTGTATGTGTACATGAATTTCGGCTGCCCTAGTGAAGGAATAGTAAGGAGTGTTTTTGATGAGCTTGAAGTGAACTAGAATCATGTTGGAAGTTTATAAACATAAGAATAATAAGTTGGTATGCTAACTAAGGCATTATGTAGAAAACATAATGTGAAGCTAGGGTTTTGGGGAGTGAAAATTGATTTGGCTTATGAAATTGTTAGAGGACATATTAATGGTCAATTAGTGACCATTTGAGGAGATTTGACCATAATATGGACTGAAAAATAGCATGGAAAAAGGGAATGACTATGCTGCCTATGGACAACAGCAATGGACTGAGATTTCAGTCCAATTATACAGCCATAACTTTGGCTGTGTTAGTCCAATTGGTGTTTGGCCAATTGGACATGAAACTAGGCTTATAATGGCACATTTTTGCTGAAGAAACCATGCCCAAAAGACCAAATCAAGAGGACCAAAACTTGGCCCCAATCCGGATACCCTGCAACTGATTCTGCAGAATTGACCAAATGAACAGTAACTGTTCATTTGGCCATAACTCACTGTAGATATGGTCAATTGACCTGAAATTTTAACAGAAACAAGTTAAGACATAGAAAAACAACTTTCATGAAGGAACCTACCCCAAATTATGGCCAGAACCTAACCCAAATGGCAGTGGCAGTCACTGTTCATGTTACTATAGATATGGTCAATTCTGCAGATTGGCAATCCGGCCAGCTGTGGTTTTTGGACCATATCTGGAGTTACAAAACTCCAAATGGAGTGATTCAAAAAAGGAAATTCAACTAGACAAAATAAGGAACAACTTTCATGTTTGCCATTTCTTCAAATTCCCACTGCAACAGGGCCCAATTAAACAGTAAAGTTGGGTCTCCAAAACTGAAATTTCTGCCCTCCTAGATTTAAGTTGAGAAATGGAAATGGCAATCAATTCTAACAAGTTTTAAATACAAAATGTGGTATGTTTGGGGTGTGAAAACCAATACACCTATTTTCTATCTAAAAGTCAACATTTTTGTTGACCAATGAGGTGAATAGTGACACCAAAACTTGAAATGCACAAATCGAAGAATTTAAAAGTTTCAAATGCCCTAGTATACCTAACATGATTGGTTTGGATAGTTTGGCATGCCAATAGGGTTCAGTTAGCAGTACTGCACATGGCAATATGCCATTCTGTGATTTTATGGTTTTTAGCCATTCTGACCTTGTATTGAGCTTTGGCCTTGTGCCTGATGTTATCACGACTTGTTAGGCTCATTGCACACCTGGAGATGCATATGTGACCAATGGTGTGACGGCCCGAGGTACTTGATACCCAGTGCCAGTTTACCCGTTTATCCAGTCCAGTCATCTAGTGTAGGTTACTTGGGCAACTACATGAATGAAAGTGGACAAAGTTAACGAAATGAATGGATATACAAATACAAAACAAACAAAACATGCACATGCAATACATATTTATTTTCTGTTATTTCTTGTTATTTTATTATTGCACCACTAAGCATTATTGCTTAGCGCGTTGCTTTTGCCACGTGTAGGTTCTGGAGATACAGATCGTGAGCCCAGTAGACCGCAGACTGGGTGAGTTCATCCTGCAGTTCTGCACAGTGTCCGTGTCATCTCATCATCTGCAGTGCATTGGTAGGACACTAGATGTCATTTTGTCATTTTGTAATTAAATTTTTATTTCTCATATGTATTTGGGATTTATGTAATGTATTTTGAGCTTTATGTAAATAATAAAGATTTATGGTTATGTATGGCATTAATTTGAGTATTTAATTGTTATTTATATATGAGAACCCTGAGAAAAGGATGTTTGAGAAATGAAAAGGTTGTTGAGACCTGAAGTTGAAATGTTGAGATCTTGATATTGAGTTTTGTGATAATATTGGAGTTAAGAAAGAATGAATTTGTTTATTGGAAGTGTTTTTAACAGGTTCCGAAGAACTGTTTTCTCCATTTTTAGCCGGTACTCCGCCGGATTTTCTTTAAAATTTTCAGAACCTCAAATAAATAATAATTTCGACAAATGGCTTAAATAAATCATATTTCATAAATTAGTTTCAAAAGCATGATACAAATTAAGTAAGGTATATTAGAGTGTGCCAGTACACTGTGTAGCCTTACTTACTCGGGTATACTGTACACGGGTAAGGGGTGTCACATTTAGTGGTATCAGAGCACGGTTTAGGCGTTTCTGGGCCTAGATTGAGTCCATACCATGCATTGCATTTGTAAGAGTCGAGGTGACACTAACGCAGATCTGTTTATCTTTCTTATTTTGAATAGGATATGGACCCTTCATCTCAGAGAGCCGTTGAGGAGGAAGTGGAGAGTCATGCTCCACTGGCGGTGAGGCTGGGGCATGAGAGAATCTGCTCCCGACTCAAGCGAGCACCTTTCGGCCTCCACAGCCATGTTCCAACAAATGGCCGACTTCTTTAGACAAATGGCCGAGTAATGCCAAGGCACCACCACCACCACCAGCTCCACAGCAGAAATCACATCTGGAAAGGCTAAGAAAGTTTGGAGCTGTGGACTTCTATGGCAAGAGAGAAGATGAATCTGTTGCAGCCGAGAATTGGTTCAACAGAACAGGCAGAGTACTAAAACAACTCCACTGCACTCCAGAGCAAAACCTGGAAGCTGCCATATCTTTGCTGCAAGATGATGCCTATGAGTGGTGGGACACGGTGTCCAGTGAAGTGCAGCCAGAAGCTGTAACTTGGGACTTCTTTCTCTCTGAATTCAAGAAGAAATATGTGGGTACTGTATACCTAGAAGAGAGAAGAAGAGAGTTTATTAACCTAAGGCAGAGACAGCTGTCAGTGGCCGAATATGAGAAGGAATTTGTCCGATTGAGCCGTTATGGAAGGGAGATAGTCCCTAATGAAGCTGAAAGATGCAAGATATTTGAAGAGGGACTAAATGACAACATCAAGATCCAGCTCACTGCCTTGGGAATCACAGAATTTACCAAGTTAGTGGAAGCTGCAATAAAGGTCGAAAAAGTAAGAATCAGTGAGCAGACCATAAGGGATAGACAGCAGAAGAGGGGACCAGGTCAGTCTAGTTCCGCTCCTGCATTTGGGAAGAAGTTCAAGGGTCCTCCTGCACAGAGTTCAGCTCAGCCACAGGGTCAGGGTCAGTCTCAGGGGCCCAAGCCACAGTTCACCCCTAGGAGAGGTCAGTCCACACCATCAGTGGGCAGCTCTCCAGGGATGGGGTTCAGGGGACCAGCCCCAGCATCTTCTGCATGTCCACACTGCCTGAAGTGGCATAAGGGGGAGTGTTGGAGAGTAACTGGTGCCTGCTTGAGGTGTGGGTCAACAGAGCATCAGTTGAGAAACTGTCCGCGCAGAACTACTATAGCTGCTCCAACACAAGCAGACAGACCTGCTCCTGCACCACAGAGAGGTAGAAAATCTGGTAAATCTGAGGCTATTGGACCATCACAGAGGCCTGCATCTGAGCCAGCAGAGAGGCCTAACAGTAGACCACCAGCAAGGGCTTATGCTATTAGAGCTCAGGAGGAATAAGATGCCCCGGACGTCATCAGGGGTACGTTCTTCCTCTACACTACACCTGTGCATGCATTGGTAGATCCAGGATCTACTCATTCCTACATTTGCATCAACCTACCTGTAGAAAGGGGGATACTGGTAGGGGAGAGTGACCAAGACATTCTGGTCACTAATCCATTGGGTCACAGTGTAGTGGTGAACAAGGTATATAAGGGTTGCCCGTTAAGGATTCAGGGGTGTGAATTCTTGGCAGACCTGATTGAGTTGCCTTTCTATGAGTTTGACGTGATTTTGGGAATGGACTGGTTGTCACGTCATCAGGCAATAGTTGATTGCAAATTGAAGAGAATTTCTTTGAAAACCCCTGGGGGTAATGAGATCACAGTTGTGGGGGAAAGGACAGATTTCTTGTCCAATGTCATCTCAGCCACAGTTGCAAGAAGAATGATGAGAAAAGGCTGTGAAGCCTACCTAGCACATGTGGTGGATACTAGGCAGGCTAAACCAAACTTGAGTGACATACCCACAGTAAGAGACTTCCCAGAGGTATTTCCTGAAGAGCTGCCTGGTTTGCCACTAGAAAGGGAAGTTGAATTTGCTATTGAAACACTGCCGGGTACAGCACCCATTTCCATTGCTCCTTATAGGATGGCACCCACTAAATTGAGGGAGTTGAAAACTCAGTTGCAAGAGTTGCTGGATAAAGGGTTCATACGCCCCAGTGTGTCACCATGGGGAGCTCCAGTGCTGTTTGTGAAAAAGAAGGATGGGACTTTGAGGCTATGTATTGATTACCGGCAGTTGAATAAAGTGACTGTGAAGAATAAATATCCGTTGCCTAGAATAGATGATCTGTTTGATCAGTTGAAGGGAGCAGGAGTATTTTCTAAGATTGATCTCAGATCCGGGTATCATCAGTTAAGGGTAAAGGATGCAGATGTGCCAAAGACTGCATTCAGGACCCGATATGGGCATTATGAGTTCTTAGTGATGCCCTTTGGCCTAACAAATGCACCAGCGGCATTCATGGACCTTATGAACCGTATCTTCCATCCATACTTAGATCGGTTCGTAGTGGTCTTTATTGATGACATTTTGGTGTATTCCAAGACCAGGGAAGAACATGATGAGCATTTGAGGATTGTTCTGCAAACCCTGAAAGAAAAGAAGCTGTATGCTAAGTTGTCCAAGTGTGACTTTTGGTTGAAAGAGATTGCATTCCTTGGACACATAGTGTCAGCTGATGGGATTAGGGTGGATCCCAAGAAAATAGAAGCAGTGATGGAATGAAAGCCTCCCAGGAATACAACTGAGGTCAGAAGCTTCTTGGGGCTAGCTGGGTATTATAGAAGATTTGTGAAGGGATTTTCCCTAATAGCTGCTCCAATGACCAAGTTGCTACACAAGAATGTCAGATTTGACTGGAATGACAAGTGTCAGACCAGTTTTGAGAAATTGAAGGCTATGTTGACAGAGGCACCAGTGTTAACACAGCCAGTGTCAGGGAAGGACTTTGTGGTCTACAGTGATGCCTCTCATAATGGGTTAGGGTGTGTGTTGATGCAAGAGGGGAAAGTGATCGCCTATGCTTCCAGACAGCTAAGGCCACATGAACAGAACTACCCTACCCATGATCTAGAGCTGGTAGCAATTATCTTCGCACTGAAGATATGGAGGCATTACTTGTATGGTGAAAAGTGTTACATTTACACGGACCACAAAAGCCTGAAATACTTGCCAACCCAGAAGGAGCTCAACCTTAGACAGAGGCGATGGATTGAGTTCCTGAAGGATTATGACTATGTAATTGACTACCATCCTGGGAAGGCAAATGTAGTTGCTGATGCTTTGAGCAGAAAATCCATGACAGCTTTGAGATCATTGAATGCCCGTCTATCTTTAGTTCGAGATGGAGCTATTTTGGCTGAGTTGCAAGTGTGGCCAAACCTGCTACAGCAGATTTTAGATGGGCAAAAGGCAGATGAAAAGTTAATGGCTATTATAAGCAAGATCTCAGAGGGAAAAGCAACTGACTATGGGGTGAAAGCAGATGGGTGTCTGTATTACAAAGAAAGACTGTGTGTACCAGATGATGGGGAATTGAAGGCTAGTATTCTAAAAGAGGCACACACCAGTGTATATGCTATGCACCCAGGAAGTACAAAGATGTATCATGATCTGAAGCTTCAGTATTGGTGGCCTGGTATGAAGAGGGACATAGCTGACTATGTGACTAAATGCTTGACATGTCAGCAAGTCAAGGCAGAACATCAAGTTCCATCGGGTTTGCTACAGCCGATACGCATACCTAAATGGAAATGGGATCGGGTCACCATGGATTTTGTAAGTGGTCTACCTCTCACCCAGAAGAAACATGATGCAGTATGGGTGATAGTGGATAGATTGACAAAGTCAGCACACTTTCTGTCGATTAGGGTGACTACTCCTGGAGAAGTTAGCGAGTGTATATCGCTGAGATAGTTAGACTGCATGGAATTCCACTTTCCATCATATCTGATCGAGACCCAAGGTTTACATCGAGATTTTGGAAGAAGTTGCATGAATCCTTGGGTGCACAACTCCATTTCAGCACAGCTTTCCATCCTCAGACGGATGGGCAATCAGAAAGGGTAATCCAGGTAAACAATTGAAACCAATGAAATTGATACAAATATTGAATTAAAATGATAACAATAACGTGAAATATTTGTCAGGTCCTTGAGGATATGCTGAGGAGTTGTGTCATTGAGTTTGAGGGAAGTTGGGATAGATACCTCCCACTGGCAGAATTTGCATACAATAATAACTATCAAGCTAGCATCCAAATGGCCCCGTATGAAGCATTATATGGGAGGAAATGTAGAACTCCAGTGTCTTTGGGTGAATTGGCGAAGACAAGCGGTAGGGCTGACACTGTAAAGCAGATCGAGGAGAAAGTGAAACTAATCAAAGCCAACTTGAAGGTTGCCTCAGACAGACATAAATCTTATGCCGACCTGAAGAGAAAAGAAATAGAATATGTGGTTGGCGACAAAGTGTTCCTCAAGGTGTCACCATGGAAGAAAGTGTTGAGGTTTGGAAGAAAAGGTAAGTCGAGCCCTAGGTTCATTGGCCCATATGAAGTCATTGAACGTGTGGGTCCAGTGGCCTATAGGCTAGCTTTACCACCAGAGCTGGACAAGATCCACAATGTGTTCCACGTGTCCATGCTCAGAAGATACCGCTCAGACCCTTCACATGTCATCTCCAGGGAAGAAATTGAAATACAGCCGGATTTGACATATGAAGAAGAACCTCTACGGATCCTGGCTCGGGAAGTAAAAGAATTGAGGAACAAGCAAATTCCACTGGTGAAAGTGCTTTGGAGGCACCACAAAACCGAGGAGGCAACTTGGGAAAGTGAAGAGACGATGAGGCAACAGTTCCCTCAACTGTTTGCATCAGGTAAATTTCGAGGACGAAATTTAAATTAGAGGGGAAGAGTTGTAACACCCTCCCGGTAACAACTCCGTACATTCTCTTATTCGGTGGCCATGTCGGTCGGACAGCTAGAACGTCGGAAAAATAATTAAACTTAAGTGAGGGACCATAATTAACTTAAATATTAATAAGAAACACTTAGTAAAAATTTTAGAAATAAAATACAACCAAGTCAAGCAATGGTGCCCAAGCGATGGGTAACCGGAGGGAAGTTGCGGTTCTCGCAACTAAGAGCCCTAGACCCGGGGGAAAAATTGTAAAATAATTTTTGGGACTCCAGAGAAGGGTTACTGAGGTTCCCATGGCATTAGAATGCCAAGAAAATATTTAGAAAAATTTTTCGATTGGTACAGACAATTTTGACCCGTTAAACCAAACGGAGGGCATTTTGGTCATTTCGCCTTCAGAGGTGATTTTTGGCCGACTTGTCCAGTTGAGTAAATAATTAATATGACATAAAATATGAAGAAACATTGCTAGAAATTAAATTGAAAATGAGTAGTGGAGGAAAGAAAAGAAAAATGCAACATATGCAATTTATGACATCATTGTGATGTCATTTAAAATTTCCAACCAATCACAATTAAGCCCTCATTTGACTAACTAATAAAGAGACAAAATGAAGACTAAATTCATCAAAAAACTAGCAGCCATCCCTCTCTCCTCTAGTGCAGCCGAAACCTTTCCCTTCCTCCCTCCATTGATGTTTAATCAAGCAAGCTTAATTTCCTACCTTGTTTCACCATAAAACCCTAACCTCACTTCATTAAAATTTTACCCTACACCTTAAACAAGCTTTTGGTAGCTTAGAAAGTGAAGGAAAGTGAAGTTTAGAGGTGGGAAAAATCTGCCCTATTCAAGGTTAGTGCACTATATACCTAAAACTCCTTAATTTCATGAATAAGAACTTGGATTTAGTAAGAAAATGTCATTTAAATGAACAAAATTCATGTGTATGTGTACATGAATTTCGGCTTCCCTAGTGAAGGAATAGTAAGGAGTGTTTTTGATGAGCTTGAAGTGAACTAGAATCATGTTGGAAGTTTATAAACATAAGAATAATAAGTTGGTATGCTAACTAAGGCATTATGTAGAAAACATAATGTGAAGCTAGGGTTTTGGGGAGTGAAAATTGATTTGGCTTATGAAATTGTTAGAGGACATATTAATGGTCAATTAGTGACCATTTGAGGAGATTTGACCATAATATGGACTGAAAAATTGCATGGAAAAAGGGAATGACTATGCTGCCTATGGACAGCAGCAATGGACTGAGATTTCAGTCCAATTATACAGCCATAACTTTGGCTGTGTTAGTCCAATTGGTGTTTGGCCAATTGGACATGAAACTAGGCTTATAATGGCACATTTTTGCTGAAGAAACCATGCCCAAAAGACCAAAGCAAGAGGACCAAAACTTGGCCCCAATCCGGATACCCTGCAACTGATTCTGCAGAATTGACCAAATGAACAGTAACTGTTCATTTGGCCATAACTCACTGTAGATATGGTCAATTGACCTGAAATTTTTACAGCAACAAGTTAAGACATAGACAAACAACTTTCATGAAGGAACCTACCCCAAATTATGGCCAGAACCTAACCCAAATGGCAGTGGCAGTCACTGTTCATGTTACTGTAGATATGGTCAATTCTGCAGATTGGCAATCCGGCCAGCTGTGTTTTTTGGACCATATCTGGAGCTACAAAACTCCAAATGGAGTGATTCAAAAAAGGAAATTCAACTAGACAAAATAAGGAACAACTTTCATGTTTGCCATTTCTTCAAATTCCCACTGCAACAGGGCCCAATGGAACAGTAAATTTGGGTCTCCAAAACTGAAATTTCTGCCCTCCTAGATTTAAGTTGAGAAATGGAAATGGCAATCAATTCTAACAAGTTTTAAATACAAAATGTGGTATGTTTGGGGTGTGAAAACCAATACACCTATTTTCTATCTAAAAGTCAACATTTTTGTTGACCAATGAGGTGAATAGTGACACCAAAACTCGAAATGCACAAATCGAAGAATTTAAAAGTTTCAAATGCCCTAGTATACCTAACATGATTGGTTTGGATAGTTTGGCATGCCAATAGGGTTCAGTTAGCAGTACTGCACATGGCAATATGCCATTCTGTGATTTTATGGCTTTTAGCCATTCTGACCTTGTATTGAGCTTTGGCCTTGTGCCTGATGTTATCACAATTGTTAGTCGCTCATTGCACACACGAGATGCATATGTGACCGATGGTGTGATGGCCCGAGGTACTTGATACCCAGTGCCAGTTTACCCATTTATCCGGTCCAGTCATCTAGTGTAGGTTACTTGGGCAACTACATGAATGAAAGTGGACAAAGTTAACGAAATGAATGGATATACAAATACCAAACAAACAAAACATGCACATGCAATACATATTTATTTTCTGTTATTTCTTGTTATTTTATTATTGCACCACTAAGCATTATTGCTTAGCGCGTTGCTTTTGCCACGCGTAGGTTCTGGAGATACAGATCGTGAGCCCAGTAGACCGCAGACTGGGTGAGTTCATCCTGCAGTTCTGCACAGTGTCCGTGTCATCTCGTCATCTACAGTGCATTGATAGGACACTAGATGTCATTTTGTCATTTTGTAATTAAATTTTTATTTCTCATATGTATTTGGGATTTATGTAATGTATTTTGAGCTTTATGTAAATAATAAAGATTTATGGTTATGTATGGTATTAATTTGAGTATTTAATTGTTGTTTATATATGAGAACCCTGAGAAAGGGATGTTTGAGAAATGAAAAGGTTGTTGAGACCTGAAATTGAAATGTTGAGATCTTGATATTGAGTTTTGTGATGATATTGGAGTTGAGAAAGAACGAATTTGTTTATTGGAAGTGTTTTTAACAGGTTCCGAAGAACTGTTTTCTCCATTTTTAGCCGGTACTTTGCCGGATTTTCTTTAAAATTTTCGGAACCTCAAATAAATAATAATTTCGACAAATGGCTTAAGTAAATCATATTTCATAAATTAGTTTCAAAAGCATGATACAAATTAAGTAAGGTATATTAGAGTGTGCCAGTACACTGTGTGGCCTTACTTACTCGGGTATACTGTACACGGGTAAGGGGTGTCACACATAGATTCCTATTGAGATTAGAAGTTTGTGATTGAGTGGGGCTGGGAGGCCTCTTTATTTAAAAGTCCTCAAGATGTTAGGAATGACTAAGATGATTACATCAATAACCTTATCTTTTAATGTGATTCAAGCATCTAGGGATATGCTTGGGCAAGTAACACTTGTCTAAGTGTCCGAGCATCATGCTCAAGTACCTTATATTTACTCAAACTGGGTTTGGGCTTTATTACACATTAATCAGTTATTCGTTGCTCACCTTCGAGTATTGTTTTGGCAGCTATAGTATCAATAATGGGGCTTTCATTAATATATAATAATATAATAGAAAAGGATATGGAAAACATAAATTTATTGAGTTGCAAGAAGTTCAATGGTCGAAGTTACCATACATTATATACATGAGTGTTCATGCAAACTTTAACTATCATAATATCCATTGATCGCCGAAGTTGGGTTTCATAACCTACGACACTTAGGTTTTGTGCCACTTTGTGCTTTCAAGATCGAAACCAAGTTTTATTTACTTATTTTAGGTAATACATACTGCTATGGCCATAAACAACTTGATTAAACTCTATAAATATTAGATTTAAGGTTTTCCGACCAATTTACACTAAAACCTAAACTTTATCCCTTTTTAACTAAAACTCTTATAAATCCCTATACACTTACGTAATACATTTAAAAGAGTAGAAAAGAGTGTAGAGAGCATAAAAACTTACTCAAAACTCTAAGGTTTAACTAGAACAATAATCTCCCTCTAGCTCTTCCTTAAACCCAAATTGGAGAATGAAGAGAGAAAGCTTTTAGGTGTAGAAATCACTTGTGAATGGGAGAGAAAAGGAGAGGAGGAGGCTATTTTAGGAGAGTTTAGTTGAGCATTAAGGAGCTGGTAGGGGAAAAATGAGATAAGGTGGGGTTTCTCATTCGCATTTGTACAAAAAGAGACTTCGATCGCCAAAGTTATTGTCATAACTACTTCTCCCTTGGCCTTCTCCTCTTCACTTTCATTATTAGTCTTCTTTCCCCTCTTTTGATACATACACTAACTCCAAACACATTCTGACAACCCCAAGTTCATCATAATCATTCATATTCTTTCCTTTGAAAATGGAAACTATGTAAATGTGATGTTCTAAACACTTTCATTTATATAATCACTTAAAAATAATAAAAAAAGACAATTTCTTTAATAAAATATTATTACAAAAGTTAACAACAGCAAGCACGATGCCAAAAATAACCAAAATTTTACATATCCCAAAACAAATCCTCAAAATAGTACAAGGGAAAAACTAGTTTGACTACATCAAACCTTGGAGTTCATTTACCTAAAATCTACTTACTACATCCATTACTCTTGCTCCTGAAGGGGATAAACAGAAGAAGGGGAATAAGAATATAAGCCTAATGAGTAGAGAATTACATAGGAAAAGATAATATACCATTTAAATATTATTCAATCACATGGATTGAACAATCACTTGAATGTTTTCACAACACAAACAATTCATAAAAAGGTAATTATATCACCAAAGGTTCCCCTTTTCGTTTTCTTTTCATTAGTCCAATGTGTCCAACCATCTATGAGAGATCTTTAGGACTTCCTTTTAACTTTCATTTTGTATAAGCGAATGTTGAATATACATAATTGCCTTGCTAGAACACCTTATATTCATGTGAGCTCATAATACATGCATGCTTTCCTTTACTTTTCATTTCTTTTCCATTGTTAACTAATGGCTCATCCATAGCCACCTCACAACACAATTACATAATGCAACACTTTCATGATTTACTACATATATTAATATACATGTGGTGCTACATGCAGTACATATCTCAATAAAAATAATTAAATGATGCATGAATGCACATGTAAAGTAAAACATGATTTAAGAAAGCATTTTGTAATTTTTACTCACCATGATAATAGTGCCTTTAACTTGACACTTACTTCTAGTTAGGTTTATTCCCCCTCATTCTAACCATCATTAACTTATTCTTTGGTTTACAAGAAGAGCATGGAAAGTATATTTAGTTAACAGCTTCATTAGGATTACGTTAAGCTATAACTTAAAAGGCAGACAATCTATAGCAGCCAAATGTGGAACTTTCACCTGAAGTTTGCATGCATTGTATATCTTACTATTCACATTATTGTTTATGTAGTTTGGTTACCAAAGTTTGAAGGCTCAATTGATGAACCTAAGTTTTCCAAAACTTCTCATTTTACTTTCATTTCTTGCTTCTAGTTACTTAATCATTCTAACTCATTCTCAAGTTCATTGTTATTATCACCTCAATCCAATTTAACCCTTTATTAACTCCACTCAATATAATCCATTTTAACTAATTGTTTTTCTATAATTGTTTACCATTTAATCTCCTCAAACCCTAATATCACTAATCCAACTAAAGAAATCTAATCTAGCTATATGAAAATCATTTTAACATTAAAGGAAAGCATAAAATGTAAAAGAAACTGACTTGGTACATTTTTAGGGTTTCCCTCTCGTATTCTCTTCCCTAGTCTAAACTTCTCCCTAGATAATCCTTTTTAGTGTTCTTAGGGTTGTAGTACTTAGTTTCTCATTTACAAAGATTTGGATAGAAATAGAAAATAGAGAACGGAG
Source organism: Hevea brasiliensis (assembly GCF_030052815.1). Taxonomy (NCBI): domain Eukaryota; kingdom Viridiplantae; phylum Streptophyta; class Magnoliopsida; order Malpighiales; family Euphorbiaceae; genus Hevea; species Hevea brasiliensis. The sequence goes on from NC_079493.1 coordinate 95,536,308, forward strand.
AGAAAGAGAGAAAGAAGAGGAAGGGAAAAGGTTCTAGAGAGTGAAGAAGGCTGAAAGGAGAAATATTATAGGTCCTCTTTTCTTATATTTATGTCTTAAGCACTTTTGGCAGCAGAAGTTGAGTTCTTCAGAGGCCAAAAATGCTTTTCTTTCATTTATTTTAGAATTCCACTTTTAAACCAACCAATTACTACTTTAACATATATATATTACAATTTTTTGTAGGTTTAAATTAGGTGTCATGTTACTTGATATGAGAACTTGTCCTCTAAATGCACATTTCGACACACTAAGGAGTCGGGTATTACAAATTCCAACCCCGAAGCATCACAATAAATCATAATTTTTTTTTCATCCAAATAAGGTAATTCCAATATAGAAGAATTAGTGAGGGCTACCTTCAATTTCTGAAAGGATTTGCTGTATGGTCCTTCTATTGAAACCCATTTTTCTTCAATAAATTCATGAAAGGCCTTGCAATTTGACCATAGTCATTATTGAATTTGTGATAATAGCCCGCTAACCCAAAGAAGAGCCTTGATTGACTGAGGCGTAGGCCAATCTATAATTGTTGAAATTTTATGAGCATCTGTTACCACACTTGAGCCAGTAATAATATGCCCAAGGTAAGCAACATGTGTGGAAGCAAAGGAGTATCTTGATTTCTTAAGAAACAAAAATGGTAGAAGCATAATAATGAGAAAACTCATTTAACATGCTCCAAATGTTCTTCGCATGACCTGTTATAAATTAAACTATCATCAAAGAATAGAAGAACAAATTTACGGATGTGGCATTTTCAAGACCAAATGGCATGACTAGAAACTCAAAATGTCCATGATGTGTGCGAAAAGATGTTTCCTCAATATCCACAGGTGCCATGCGAATCTGATGGTAGCTTAATTTGAGATCTAAGTAAGTAAAATATTTTACACCATGTAGCTCATTAAGCAACTCATCTACCACTAGAATAGGAAATTTATCTTTAACTATTTTGGCATTTAGTTCTCGACAATCCATAAAATCGCCATGGCCAATCTTGTTTTTTGATTAACAATAATAGTGAAGAGGAAGCGGAAGGACTTGTTTATTTTATGCCTTAGTGCAACATGTCCTGAAATTGTTTCTCAATTTCATCTTTCTATAAGTAAGAATAGTTGTATGGTCAGACTAACATAGATGTTGATCTGGGCAATATATGAATCCGATAGTCAAAAGCTCAGATGGGTGGCAACCCCAAAGGATTCTCAAAATAGATCCGAGAATTCCTCTCCTTCAACCCATAATTTTTCTTTGCAAAGACCAACATAAGGGATTTTCTACCATTAGTCATCGCCACTCAAAAACATACCTACGATAAAAATTCTAGTTGGAAACAATGAAATGCCATTCAACTGACAAGATTATGGGTACTACATTAATATACCAAGACCATTATTGGACACCTATGAATTTCTAGCACCAGTTGCATCGTTTAAGTATTTGGTAATCTAGTCACAGCATGTAAAAAAATTGATGACTTTGCTCATAGCAAATGATCTTTTTTCGACTTTAGTTCCTTAGAATCATCCATCTATAGCCAAAACAACCTTTAACACTAATGCCCAAAAGAATATGGTTCATCACAATTGTAGGAAAGTCCCTTTGCCATTCCTTCTGCATTCTCTGTGTCACACATTACCCCTCTGTAAGGCATAACATGATCTCGTAGAATACCTAATGAACTATCGAACTTCACCTACCGATAACTCATTAAGTACCCTACAAGGGATTTTAAAACAATTTTCTTATTTTTGATAAGTGGTGAGCATTTCTAATAAGTATTTAAAACATGTAATTAAGTGGAAAGCTAGTTGGAAATTTTGGCCCATTTTATTTTTCCGCAAATTTTATAAAAATTTTGACAGAGTTCTGTCTGTATTTTGAGAAACCAGTTCTTCAAATACCTGTAAAAAGCACTTCTAAAAATTTTTCTCAACAACTACTTCAATTTCACAATCAAACTCAATTCATTTCAATCAATTTTTCAAGTTCAAAATTCAATAATCCTCAAAATACTAGCAATACATTTCATTCAAATTAAATAAAATAGTTCCACTCATATTTCATTAAAGACAAAACAATTTATACACATCCTTACAAATTTATATCAAAAGAAACACAAACTAAACTTTATTACAGATTTCATACAAATTTTTTGTACAAGCTGCTCAAGACCCATTTACATGTCCATACATTTATATGCAATATATACATCAAAAGAAATATTTATAGTTAGGGTATAAATTATACCCGATGACTTTAAGCTGATAGCTCCGCACACCTCAGCAGCTTAGTCTGCTACTCCTCTAGTCTCTGTATCTGCGACAGCAATAGAAGCTATCGCTGAGTACTAGGACTCAGTGGTGCACAACATACTAAAATAATCTTTATGCAAAATATAAATCACATTTATTCAAAAATTTGACTAAACATGAGAATTAAGTACAAATCATGCATTGTGAGATTTTAAATGCAAACCAAGTTCATTTCAAAGTATCAAAAAACATTTCATAAAACCCACAGTTAGATCATGCCATTCGAAACAAATAGAATCTCAATAGCCAGAGGCTAAAGAGAAATCACATCACAAGGCTAGCTAGCTCAAATATATGGATATCCATTCACATCCTCTTCTACTGGCACACCTCAACACTTCTCCAGAGAAGGAATCAAAATTCGAAACTAATTACCCCCACTAGTCGTGCTAGTGAGGTGTCCAAATATATGGTCATGACACTGTGGTTTCAAAACTTATCTTAACAATTTGCTAAACATTGTCATTTCAAATATACACAATAACTTTCATAATTTGAATCAAAACATCATAAATAAGGTCACAATAAACTTTCAACAATTCAAAGCAAAAGTAAAATGCATATTTTATTCACTTTATCAATGAATTTTAAAGCATAGTGATGTTGTGCACAAACCTCAAGCGAGTCGCCCCTTAGCCTCGACTCGGTACCTCGGGTTCCTTCCCGATAATCTTTTCAACTGAAACACACAATTTTACAATGTTTCAGTACTAGAACTTAACATAAATCCAAAAATAAATTTAACTTCACTTTTACCTAGCTCTAACATGCTAAATTCGACGTTCTTGAAATTTTTTGTTTCGGGTTACTATTCACTGTACTATTCAAGTCAAATTATTGACTTTCTAAGGCTTAATAGGTATGGGAATTCCAACTTTACCCACATACCACATTTTGGTCACCAAACTTGTTGGTTTTGGTTATTTTTTCAAAACATAGGTCTTTTAGGTAAAATTACCAAATTTTCAGTTTTGGTGTCCCTAATTGTACTGTTTCATTGGTCAGTTTACTGTTGGAATTTGGCAAAACTTTCTTCATAGAAAATGTTCCTTATTATCTTACGTTTATTTTCCTTTTTGAATCACCCCAATTGGAGTTTTGTAGCTCAAGTTATAAGAAAATTATGTTTACTGTTCATGCTACAGAATTTGGTTCTGCAGATTTGTTGATCCAACTTCATTCAGTAATTTGATCAAGTTAAGTCCATAATTTGGTCTAATTTTCTTCATATGAAATGTTCTACTATGTCTTAGGTTTCCATCGGTTCAAGAATCGGCTAAATCGGAGTTTTCTAGAGAGAGTTATAGCCATTGAAACTTTACTGTTCATATGGCAATCTGCAGTTCTGCAGATTCAGGTCACCAACTTTGCTCAGTGATTTGATTGGGTTAATGGCATAATTTGGGTTGGTGTTCTTCATGAAAGTTTTACATCTATATCTCATCTAACCCCTGGTAAAATTTTAGGTCATTTTGACCTGCCTAGCTCGAGTTATGACCAAATGAACAAACACTGTTCATTTGGTCAGTTTGTGCAGAGGCAGCCTGCGATTTTCCGACTTCGGCCACTTTGTTCACTAGGTTTTAGTCACTTTTTGGGCAGGCTTCCTAAATGAAAATTGTGTCATTTAGTGCCTACTTTCAGTCCCAATTCGTCCCATACAAATTGGACTTGTAAAATTTCATTTTTGGTCCCTCAAAGTTGATTTTTTGTCATGCTTCATAGCCAATCCGAATTGGCTTTTGATTCCAACATTTCTAACACATTTAATTAGGTCACAAATGACCATTTCTCACTTTACATTAGGTCAAAAACACCATTTACAAGTTTCTCACATTTTTGGTCTCTAAACCCTAATGTCCAAAACCCTAAGTTTGTCCAATCTTCACAATTCATGTAATCTAATTATACAATTCACATATCTAACATCTACTCACCAAGATTTCATGTTTAACCTAACTAAATACCATCAAAACCATAAGGTTTCATGGCTGCCTCATTCTCTCTTCCCTTATTTAAGCATGATTTCCTTTATTTCTAATGCAATTTCATCACACATAAACTTAAATTCATGAATTCAATAAAAATCTAAACTTGAAATTGCACTTACCTCAATTTGTAGATTTCCTAATTCTTCAATTCTCCAAGTTTTCTTTTCCTTCTTGCTCCTAAAGTATTTATCTAGGTCTAGGGGTAAGATTTACTTAAGGACTTTAGGGGAATTTATGGTTAAATTGTGGTGTATGAAGCTTGAGAATAAGCTTCCATAGAGTTTTAACAATGGAGAGGGGGAGAGAAATGGGAGACGTCCTTTGAGAAGAAGAAGGACTTTTGATTTTTTTTTTTGTTCTTTTCTTTTCTTTTATTTATCCTTATGGTGTAAGGGCGGGGGGCGTGAGGCGAAATATCATCCATTGGGATTATATAAAATGCACCAGGTAATGCTCAAGAAAGATGGTGGAGTCACAATGGTCTCACTTAAGTACCACCTCCTTAGACAGCATTTCCTAGACATGCACTTCATACAATCCTAATAGAATCAAACCACTGGTAAGTACTGTCTTCCCATAACACTACCACGGTACTAAGAATTTATGCCACGAAGGCATAGATAGACAGGAGTCGCCACCCGGGTAATAACCGGGACATATTCAGTGTTTCTTCCGAGGGTCATGGATGGCAACTTACTCCTTGTAGAGTTTCCACAACCGTCATTACCATAGCCCAATGTCTAAGTTCGGAATAGTGGGTACGTAAGGGGAAGGTGTTAGGCACCCCTTACGCCTGGTCTAACCTCGTTAATTCGAGTGCCAGTCCTCTACTAATGTTTCTAAAAGTCTTATTTATTATTCCTTTATTAAACTTCATCCTAAAAAATGCAATTCTAATCCTACACACGCAAGTAATTCACAAAGGGTTGTTGTTTACACACAATTTTCATGCACAAGTAATTCCTATCTATGGGGTTGCTAATTATTTAAATGATATTTACCAGATGACTAAAATTAATTTATTATTGAGAATTTAATTTACAAACAAATTCAATTTCAAATAACCCTACGTTTCTATTTAACCTAATTAATTAATTTTCACCAAGTTACCCTAAAGATAATTGAACTAAGTTAATTATGTACATGTGTGATTTATTCTAATATCACATAAGGCCCAAATAATCACAACCTAATAAAGATTTCTAACATGCAAATTTATTTTACAATTACCAAGTATTAAATTAAATTTATTTACATGCCAATGTTAGTTTAATTTACAAACAAGATTAATTTTAATTTACAAAGTATTTATTTAAATTAATTACATGCAAAAGTCAGTTAAATTAAAATAAAGTTAATTTTAATTTACCAAATAAAAGTTCTATTATTACTACAATTTCATGCCAATGGTTATTCGAGAAGTTTAGAGCTACTTACTTGTTGGTAAATGCAGTTGCCATTGGGGCAAGCTACCCTTAAAAAAGGGTCTTCTCTTCTAGTATGGCAATGATATCCCTGGCTTACTCCCGTTTAGCTCCATATAAGCTCCACGCAAATGCCCTCTTTGGTACTTACCTTAGGGCTACTTACCAATTTTGTTTGTAATAAAAAATAAAGAAACTAAAGAAAATAAAAGAGATAAATAAAATATTAATAACAATTTACATTGGATTCTAACTCTAGTCTCCTAAAGGGTTAAGATTCCTAATTAGTTACAACTACCTAATGGACTAAGTCTTCTAACATGATCCAAACACTTCATAACACTTCTTGAATTAAAAGAACACAGAAAAATAGATCAAATATCAATTAAAACCTAAGAAAATACAAGAACATGCATAAATATACAATTTCTAAATTCTGGCAGATTAACGGTAGCAAGAAATCTGATTTTTTTTAAAATAGTTATACTTGCCTAAAAATCATAAAAAAAATTACAGAAGACAGCCTACATATCATACAAGATCATAAAATTTATAAATCAAACAAAACCCTAGCCGAATGGTCTACATAAATCGTAACTTTTCTAAGTGACAGAATCGTACTACTTTTTTGTAAAATTCATAACTCATTAACCACAACAGATATGAATGCAAAACCAATTGGAAAAGATTCATAAGATTCTGAAGTTAATTTTAGACACTATATTTACACAAAAATATTAAGGAACAAGGGAGATATGGGCTCCATAAGTCAGATATCCTGCAAATCAGATTTTACAGGAACCCTAACTTCAAACAGCCATAACTTACAAAATATTAAAGCTTTTTTAGTGATTCTTGAGCCTAAAATTAATGGAATTTTGTGTAGAATATGAATATAATTTTTACAAATTTTTTACAGATTCAGAAAATAAAGAAAAATAATAAAAATACGAGAGACAGAAACTAAATATGTGCAGAGTTGTGTATCCCCTCAAATTAAACATGATTACATGATCTATATGAACATATAAAATAAATTGAAGACAAAGAGCATAGAATTAAAATGTTGTGTGGCATAGATCTTGAAAAGAAAATAATAAAGACTGACATTCCAGAAATCTTATATGAAAATCTTCTTGAAGAAAAGAAAAAATAAGGAAGAACTCAAAGAGTCTTGAATATCTCTAAATTTCCTATAGCTCTGAATGTTCTCTTCCTTTTTTTTCCCCATCATCCTTTTCTTCCCTTCTCTAGTAGGGTATTTATAGGGTTTTGGAAGAGAGGTGTGATAGGGTTTGGAGTCTTAGGATGATAAAGTTTAGATGACTTAAACAACTACGATTGCAGAGTTCGAATAAGACTGGGATATGGGTGAGGTGTTTCAACCAATAGGAAGACAGGAAAAAATGGAAGGCACCAATAGGGAGTGAGGAAGAGGTGTGGTAGGGTTTGGAGTCTTAAGGTGATAAAGTTTAGATGACTTAAATAACTACGATTGCAGAATTCGAATAAGACTGGGATATGGGTGAGGTGTTTCAACCAATAGGAAGACAGGAAAAAATGAAAGGCACCAATAGGGAGTGAGGAAGAGGTGTGGTAGGGTTTGGAGTCTTAAGGTGATAAAGTTTAGATGACTTAAATAACTACGATTGCAGAATTCGAATAAGACTGGGATATGAGTGAGGTGTTTCAACCAATAGGAAGATAGGAAAAAATGGAAGGCACCAATAGGGAGTGAGGAAGAGAGTGGGGCCAAGGAGGAGAGAGATATTTTGTTATTTTAATTTTTAGAAAATAATTAAATGGGTCCAATTTAAAATTCATAACTAGGCTTTCTTAGGCCCATAGAGCCCAATTAAACTTAATTAGATCCATTTAAGAACTGCCCATATTAAATTTAAACAAAATAAAATTTTATTTAAATTTAATTAAATTAATTTCCCCAAAACTTTATTATTATTTTTATTTTTTCAAGATCATGCCACGGAATTAATAATTCAGCTCCATGCCTCCAATTACATCTTACAGTCATATAATTTTTCATCATCGGGTTTCCCACGGCCTCAATGCACATACTCATCACAAAATAAGAGTCTACAATGGAAGACCCAAAAAAAATCAATTTAATTAATTTATTAATTATTACTCTTATGACATCATGCATGATGTCATGCATGATGTCATCTCCCTACACTTTTTCTTTTTCCTTTTTTTTTATTTATTTTTCTATTAGTTCTTTAATTTAATTCCCGACTCCGAAATTTTCTTTTCTTCGATTTTATTTGACAGTTAAGTCAGGAGTCAGCTCTCGGGGTCAATTGACCAAATTGCCCCTCGCCTATTCATCCCGGTTTGCAATTAATTCCATATTTCTTCCGGCTCTCTGACCTAATTATTTGACTGGCTTAACAGTTCTTTTTCATGATTTTCTCTTTTCCACTGTGTTTATAAGGGTCCTAAGGACCGCAGCGTCACTTTTTACGGTTCGAAATTTGAGTTTAAAATGACTTCGCAGTCATTCCCGAGAAGGTCACCCATCGCTGTGACTCTCGGCTAGTTTAACTTCTTCTGTTCTATTTTTCTTGTTTATACTTAACTAATTGAACATTACTAATTATTTGTGTTTATGATTTATCTAGTTATCTTAAGTGTGGTTCTAATCCCCTTAATTGTCCGGACCGACACCAGCATCGGAATGTGAAATCTACCGAGCTATGCAAGCGGGGTGTTACAATTCTCTCCCCTTAAAATAAATTTAGTCTCGAAATTTTACAGTATCAATCTCGAGCAATTTGTGGGTGCTGTCTCCTCATGTCCTCCTCTCGTTCCCAAGTAGCCTCCTGGCCCGAATGATGGCTCCACAGCACTTTTACCAACGGTATCTGCTTGTTCCGTAGCTGCTTCACCTTATAAGCCAGAATCACTATGGGTTCTTCCTCATATGTGAGGTCTGGATTCACTTCAATTTCTTCCACTGGCAGTACATGAGATGGGTCTGATCGATACCTCCTCAACATAGACACATGGAAGACATTATATATCTTCTCCAACTCTGGAGGTAGTGCCAAACGATATGCCAAATGACCCACTCTTTCCAGAACCTTATATGGCCCAATAAAACGAGGACTCAGTTTCCCCTTTCTGCCGAATCTCATAATTCTCTTCCAAGGAGAAACTTTGAGGAATACTTTCTCACCCACTGCATACTCAATATCCCTTCTTTTCAAATCAATGTAGGACTTCTGACGGTCCGATGCAGTTTTAAGTCGATCTCGAATCACCCTGATCTTCTCCTCAGTTTGCTGAACAATTTCGGGTCCAATCATCTTTCTTTCACCCACGTCATCCCAACACAACGGGGTTCTACATTTTCTGCCATACAAAGCTTCATATGGAGGCATTCCAATGCTTGATTGGTAGCTGTTGTTGTAAGCAAACTCAATCAAAGGCAAGTGTGTATCCCAACTGCCCTCAAACTCAATCACACAAGCCTGTAACATGTCCTCCAAGATCTGAATTACCCTCTCAGACTGGCCATCTGTCTGTGGATGGAATGCAGTACTGAAGTTCAATCTAGTTCCTAGGGCTCTCTGAAGACTATCCCAGAATCTAGAAGTGAACCTAGGATCTCTGTCTGACACGATGGATACTGGCACTCCATGCAGTCTCACAATCTCATCGATGTATAACTTGGCCAATCTTTCTAAACTGTAGTCCATCCGAACTGGCAGAAAATGAGCAGATTTAGTCAGTCTGTCAACAATGACCCAAACTGCATCATGACTCTTCTGTGTCCTCGGAAGTCCCATCACAAAATCCATCGTTATTCTCTCCCATTTCCACTCTGGTACTGGTAGTGGATGTAACAACCCAGCGGGTACTTGATGCTCTGCCTTTACTTGCTGACAAGTTAGGCATTTAGAAATAAACTCTGCCACATCTCTTTTCATACCCATCCACCAGTAATGCTCCTTTAGTCCTCTATACATTTTTGTGCCACCAGGGTGCATGGCAAAAGGAGACTCATGTGCTTCCTTCAAAATGATCTTCCTCAATTCAGCATCATTAGGAACACATATTACGCCTCGTGTAGCAAGATGACCATCATCTCTCGATTGCAGTGCGGTTTCTTGCCCTGCCTGACTTCTTCCAACAGCTTTTGATATTTCTGATCATTCTGAGCAGCCATTCTAATCTGATCAATCAACACTGGCTGGACATGCCATGCAACTGCTGTCTGCCCATCATCATTAATCTCTAAGCTATCATGCAATGATCTTAACTCATGTACCAAAGACAAAGGAGTAACCCGTAGACTCGCCATAGTCTTGCGACTTAAGGCATCAGCCACAACATTAGCTTTCCCTGGTTGATAGTCTATCAGACAATCATAGTCTTTTATCAACTCTAACCATCTCCTCTATCTCAAATTCAGCTCCTTCTGGGTGCCCAAATACTTCAAACTCTTATGATCTGTGTAGATGTAACACTTTTCCCCATACAAATAATGTCTCCAGATCTTAAGAGCAAAGACAATAGCTGCAAGCTCCAAATCATGTGTCGGATAATTCCTCTCATGCGGTTTCAACTGGGGTGATGCATAGGGAATGACATTTCAATCTTGCATCAATACACAGCCTAACCCATTGTGAGAAGCATCACTATAAACCGTATATTCTTTACCCGGTGTAGGTAAAGTCAGGACTGGAGCTTTAGTCAAACATTTCTTCTATTCATCAAAACTCTGTTGGCATTTATCCGTCCACTGAAATTTCACATCTTTTCTAAGCAGCTTGGTCAATGGAGATGCCAACATGGAGAATCCCTTCACAAATCTACGGTAGTATCCAGCTAAACCAGAAATGCGAATCTCGTGACATTTCTGGGTGGCCTCCAGTGGGGCGGCTTCAATCTTACTTGGATCTACCTTAATGCCCTCTTCTGATACTACATGCCCCAAGAAAGATATCTCCTTCAGCCAAAATTCACATTTCGACAATTTGGCATATAGTTGTTTCTCCCTCAAAGTCTGTAGTACAATCCGCAGATGTCTATCATGCTCTTCTGCATTCCTCGAATAGACCAATATATCATCAATGAATACCACAACAAACTGGTCGAGGTATGGTCTGAAGATAGTGTTCATCAGATCCATAAAAGCAGCCGGAGCATTAGTTAACCCGAATGGCATAACCAAAAACTCATAATGGCCATAGTGGGTTCTGAAGGCAGTTTTAGGAATACTTTGCTCTTGTACTTTCAGCTGATAATAACCTGATCTCAGGTCAATTTTGGAGAACATAGCTGCACCCCTCAACTGATCAAACAAGTCATCAATGCGGGGTAATGGATATCTATTCTTTATTGTCACCTTATTAAACTGCCGATAATCAATACACAAGCGGAGAGTGCCATCTTTCTTCTTTACAAACAACACTGGCGCTCCCCAAGGTGACACACTAGGGCGGATAAAGCCCTTGTCAAGCAATTCTTGCAACTGCACTTTCAACTCTTTCAATTCTGCAGGTGCCATTCTATATGGCGTTACGGAGATTGGGTCCACACCAGGCATAACATTAATCTCAAACTGCACCTCTCTTTCTGGAGGTAATCCTGGTAATTCATCAGGAAATACATCCAGAAAATCACATACAGTAGGGATGTCCCTTAGTGCTGGACTCCCCACTTGGGTGTCTATCACATGTGCCAAGTATGCTTCACACCCCTTTCTGATCATCCTTCTGGCTAGTGCAGCCGAAATGATGTTTGATGGCAGTAAATGCCTCTCCCCATGTATTACCACATCACTGTACAAAGGGAGACCAAAAGTGATTGTCTTCAGTCTACAATCAATCATGGCGTGATGCCTGGCTAACCAATCCATGCCCAAGATAATATCATACTCTCTGAAGGGCATTTTAATCAAGTCTGACAGGAAAACATGTCCTTGGATCACCAAAGGACAGTCTCTATAGATTCTGTTGACTCGGACCTCTTGTCCTAACGGACTGTTACTAGCACTTCAAAACCCATTTGCACACATGGAACAGCAAGTGAACTGACTATGCTAGCACTGATATATGAATGGGTTGAACCCGGATCAAACAACACAAATACTTCTTGATCAGAGATAGAAAATATACCAGCTACTACATCGGAAGTCTCAGCCTCTTCTCGTTGTCTCATTGAATAAACCACGATCAAGCACTTCCTGTCTTTGATTGACCAATCGTGCTCGAGCGGTGCCTCTACCTCTGCCTCTTCCTCTGCCAAATAACTGTGAACCTCTGGGAGCAGGACTCTGAATAGATCCCTCGGCAGTAGTAGGAGCTGGACCATATCTCGGAGCACTAGTACAATCTTTAGCTATATGGCCCTTGCCTCCACAGTTAAAACAAGCTCCAGTGGCCCAATAGCATTCCCCCCCATGAATCTTGCCACAAGTCTCACAGGGGCGGGCAGAATGTGAACCCCTGCTCGACTGCTGACCAGACCTAGGGGGTCTCTGTCCGGAAAATCTGCCCCTACCAAATCTTCCACCTCGACCCCTGCTGGGTCCACTAAATTTCTTTTTCTTTCCAGAGGTAGCACCAGAACTCTGTTCAACTGATTTTTCCCCCTTGTCTTTTTCTGATTTCTCAGCTTTTTCTGATTTTTCTTTCACTGGGGTTGCTTCTGATTCAATTCTCTCCAGTTCAAGTGCTTGAGACATAAGCTCTGAGAAGTTGCTGTGTCGAAATCCCACAACTTGCATCCTTATGCTGGGCTTCAAACCCGTCTCAAATCTCTTACATCTTGCCTTACTGGTAGAGAGGAGACTCCCTGCATAGTGACTTAAGTGGGAGAACTCCCTCTCATACTCTGCCACTGTTCTGTTGCCTTGTTTCAAACTCAAAAATTCTTGCAATTTCTTATCAACATATGCGTCTGGGATGTATTTCTGTCTGAACTCTCCGATGAAGTCATCCCAGGTCAGCACTGGTGGTTCAACCAAGTTGTGGGGGATGGTCTTCCACCAATCATACGCATCCCCTTGCAGTAGCGACACAGAGTATTCAAACTTCAATTCATCTTGGCAGTGCAGCTTCTTAAATACTCTGTCCATTCTTTCAAGCCATTGCTCTGCCTCTAAAGGGTCCACTGTACCCTTAAATTCTACAGCTCCATACTTCAGTAATTTATCATACTGTCTGGCTGGAGGCAATTGTTGTGTCACAGGTGTCTGGGGTGGAGCTTGAGCAGGCATACCCCCAGCCATTTGCTGAAACATCGCAGCCATCTGCTGTGCAAATTGTGTAGGGAACTGCGGCATTTGTGGGTGCTCTTGACGACCCGACATTCTGCAAAGCTGGGGCTTCCCCTTGTGCCTCAGCTTCAACAAACTGCTCAACTGAGCGATCCCCTTCTTCCATAACAGTCTGGAGTAGGGTATCTCCTGAACAAGTAACACAAGGAGATTTCCCTCCGTTAGTTCATATTCATGATGTAATGCACTGTATGTAACAATTATGAACATTGAGCAGTTGTACTTAACAAGAAAGACACAAATTTATATGTTAAAACATACTTCAACAATTTGCTCTGATACCACTAAAACATGTCACACCTTACCCCTCTGTAAGGCATAACATGATCCCGTAGAATACCTAATGAACTATCGAACTTCACCTACCGATAACTCATTAAGTACCCTACAAGGGATTTTAAAACAATTTTCTTATTTTTGATAAGTGGTGAGCATTTCTAATAAGTATTTAAAACATGTAATTAAGTGGAAAGCTAGTTGGAAATTTTGGCCCATTTTATTTTTCCGCAAATTTTATAAAAATTTTGATAGAGTTCTGTCTGTATTTTGAGAAACCAGTTCTTCAAATACCTGTAAAAAGCACTTCTAAAAATTTTTCTCAACAACTACTTCAATTTCACAATCAAACTCAATTCATTTCAATCAATTTCTCAAGTTCAAAATTCAATAATCCTCAAAATACTAGCAATACATTTCATTCAAATTAAATAAAATAGTTCCACTCATATTTCATTAAAGACAAAACAATTTATACACATCCTTACAAATTTATATCAAAAGAAACACAAACTAAACTTTATTACAGATTTCATACAAATTTTTTGTACAAGCTGCTCAAGACCCATTTACATGTCCATACATTTATATGTAATATATACATCAAAAGAAATATTTACAGTTAGGGTATAAATTATACTCGATGACTTTAAGCTGATAGCTCCTCACACCTCAGCAGCTTAGTCTGCTGCTCCTCTAGTCTCTGTATCTGCGACAGCAATAGAAGCTATCGCTGAGTACTAGGACTCAGTGGTGCACAACATACTAAAATAATCTTTATGCAAAATATAAATCACATTTATTCAAAAATTTGACTAAACATGAGAATTAAGTACAAATCATGCATTGTGAGATTTTAAATGCAAACCAAGTTCATTTCAAAGTATCAAAACACATTTCATAAAACCCACAGTTAGATCATGCCATTCGAAACAAATAGAATCTCAATAGCTAGAGGCTAAAGAGAAATCACGTCACAAGGCTAGCTAGCTCAAATATATGGATATCCATTCACATCCTCTTCTACTGGCACACCTCAACACTTCTCCAGAGAAGGAATCAAAATTCGAAACTAATTACCCCCACTAGTCGTGCTAGTGAGGTGTCCAAATATATGGTCATGACACTATGGTTTCAAAACTTATCTTAACAATTTGCTAAACATTGTCATTTCAAATATACACAATAACTTTCACAATTTGAATCAAAACATCATAAATAAGGTCACAATAAACTTTCAACAATTCAAAGCAAAAATAAAATGCATATTTCATTCACTTTATCAATGAATTTTAAAGCATAGTGATGTTGTGCACAAACCTCAAGCGAGTCGCCCCTTAGCCTCGACTCGGTTCCTCGGGTTCCTTCCCGATATTCTTTTCAACTGAAACACACAATTTTACAATGTTTTAGTACTAGAACTTAACATAAATCCAAAAATAAATTTAACTTCACTTTTACCTAGCTCTAACGTGCTAAATTCGACGTTCTTGAAATTTTTTGTTTCGGGTTACTATTCACTGCACTATTCAAGTCAAATTATTGACTTTCTAAGGCTTAATAGGTATGGGAATTCCAACTTTACCCACATACCACATTTTGGTCACCAAACTTGTTGGTTTTGGTTATTTTTTCAAAACTTAGGTCTTTTAGGCAAAATTACCAAATTTTCAATTTTGGTGTCCCTAATTGTACTGTTTCATTGGTCAATTTACTGTTGGAATTTGGCAAAACTTTCTTCATAGAAAATGTTCCTTATTGTCTTAAGTTTATTTTCCTTTTTGAATCACCCCAATTGGAGTTTTGTAGCTCAAGTTATAAGCAAATTATGTTTACTGTTCATGCTGCAGAATTTGGTTCTGCAGATTTGTTGATCCAACTTCATTCAGTAATTTGATCAAGTTAAGTCCATAATTTAGTCTAATTTTCTTCATATGAAATGTTTTACTATGTCTTAGGTTTCCATCGGTTCAAGAATTGCCTAAATCGGAGTTTTCTAGAGAGAGTTATAGCCATTGAAACTTTACTGTTCATATGGCAATCTGCAGTTCTGCAGATTCAGGTCACCAACTTTGCTCAGTGATTTGATTGGGTTAATGGCATAATTTGGGTTGGTTTTCTTCATGAAAGTTTTAGATCTATATCTCATCTAACCCCTGGTAAAATTTCAGGTCATTTTGACCTGCCTAGCTCGAGTTATGACTAAATGAACAAACACTGTTCATTTGGTCAGTTTGTGCAGAGGCAGCCTGCGATTTTCCGACTTCGGCCACTTTGTTCACTAGGTTTTAGTCACTTTTTGGGCAGGCTTCCTAAATGAAAATTGTGTCATTTAGTGCCTATTTTCAGTCCCAATTGGTCCCATACCAATTGGACTTGTAAAATTTCATTTTTGGTCCCTCAAAGTTGATTTTTTGTCATGCTTCATAGCCAATCCGAATTGGCTTTTGATTCCAACATTTCTAACACATTTAATTAGGTCACAAATGACCATTTCTCACTTTACATTAGGTCAAAAACACCATTTACAAGTTTCTCACATTTTTGGTCTCTAAACCCTAATGTCCAAAACCCTAAGTTTGTCCAATCTTCACAATTCATGTAATCTAATTATACAATTCACATATCTAACATCTACTCACCAAGATTTCATGTTTAACCTAACTAAATACCATCAAAACCTTAAGGTTTCATGGCTGCCTCATTCTCTCTTCCCTTATTTAAGCATGATTTCCTTTATTTCTAATGGAATTTCATCACACATAAACTTAAATTCATGAATTCAATAAAAATCTAAACTTGAAATTGCACTTACCTCAATTTGTAGATTTCCTAATTCTTCAATTCTCCAAGTTTTCTTTTCCTTCTTGCTCCTAAAGTGTTTATCTAGGTCTAGGGGTAAGATTTACTTAAGGACTTTAGGGGAATTTATGGTTAAATTGTGGTGTATGAAGCTTGAGAATAAGCTTCCATGGAGTTTTAACAATGGAGAGGGGGAGAGAAATGGGAGACGTCCTTTGAGAAGAAGAAGGACTTTTGATTTTTTTTTTTTTTCTTTTCTTTTCTTTTATTTATCCTTATGGAAGACCCAAAAAAAATCAATTTAATTAATTTATTAATTATTACTCTTATGACATCATGCATGATGTCATGCATGATGTCATCTCCCTACACTTTTTCTTTTTCCTTTTTTTTTTATTTATTTTTCTATTAGTTCTTTAATTTAATTCCCGACTCCGAAATTTTCTTTTCTTCGATTTTATTTGACAGTTAAGTCAGGAGTCAACTCTCGGGGTCAATTGACCAAATTGCCCCTCGCCGGTTCATCTCGGTTTGCAATTAATTCCATATTTCTTCTGGCTCCCTGACCTAATTATTTGACTGGCTTAACAGTTCTTTTTCGTGATTTTCTCTTTTCCACTGTGTTTATAAGGGCCCTAAGGACCACAGCGTCAATTTTTACGGTTCGAAATTTGAGTTTAAAATGACTTCGCAGTCATTCCCGAGAAGGTCACCCATCGCTGTGACTCTCGGCTAGTTTAACTTCTTCTGTTCTATTTTTCTTGTTTATACTTAACTAATTGAACATTACTAATTATTTGTGTTTATGATTTATCTAGTTATCTTAAGTGTGGTTCTAATCTCCTTAATTATCCGGACCGACACCGGTCACCGGAACAATGAAATCTACCAGGCTATGCAAACGGGGGTGTTACACTCTGCTTGACTCATTCTTTTTACAAGGGAAAAGGAAGCACTACATGTACATGATTTCTTAATTATATTACTATTGTGACTAAAATTTGTCTTAGAAGTAGGAATTGATATGGGCGAGGGTGTGATCTTCGTGGTGGATAAGGCATTCGACCACGTCCCTCGAGACATGCCTCCTAATCTTGGAATTGTTATTTTCTCTCAAAAGCTCGGGCCAAACTCATTACTTGTAATAAATTTAGGGGGTTTTGCATCTCAACATGCAATCTTATTGAGTCGGCCAACCCTACTATGAATAAATATACTTGTTGATCAATTCAGATTATCGTAGCATGGGCTCATAAACTTTGGAAAATTGGCACTGGTATTCCTCCACTAACCCCTTTGTTTTAAATTGACTAATTCACCCAATGGATTCCCTCGAAGTGGTGGTCCAAACCATAAATGACAATAATCTTTAAATACTTCCCAAGTTAACTTTGATTCCTTATATGCTGGCATATAATGCCAGAGTTGCACTTCTCCCAACATGTGGAATACAGCTAAGCCAACTTTATCCCTATCAAATGTCCATTTATTTATAAAAACTTGCTCACATCTATGTAACTAAATTAGCAAGTCCTATATTCCATCACATGTTAAAAAATTAAGCTTGGTGTACCTTGGTACTGCCCATACCCTGAGTCTCGCATCTATACCTTCATCAGTTTTGCTATTGGTACCTTTATAGATGTTACTACTACTTGTGCCACCCTTTGTTTCTTTTATTCGGCTCCTAGATGTTCCCTAAAGGAGGTTTTATGATTGTCGGGAAAAATTTTGTAATTGGGAATCCAATTTTGACTCTGATTGCGTGACTTAAGCTTCCATTCTTGATTCTACCTACCCCACCCTTACTTCGCTCAGTGCATGTTCTTCCTGAGAACGAGCCCTGAATTCTCCTCTTGGTTCTGAATGACCTATGAAGATTGGCTTTGGTACCAATTTCTTAAGTTCTTGGGTTATGTATTATGTCACAGGACAACTAATAGGAAAATCCTCTTCTACAAGTACAGTCTTCCCCTCGTTGCAATTTATGCCACCCCTATAATAATCTATCTTGACTAAAATTTAGAGCTCATTGGAGGGAGCTCAATTACCTCAACACTTGTTAGAGAGAATCTCAAACCTCAAAGGGGAAATAATTGCTTGAAATTTTATTAAATAACTATGGTCCCTTGTATGAGAGAGGTTTACACCATTAGTTATTAAAATCCTATTAATAATAGAAGTCCTAATGCTAAAAATCCTTTGAAATAGAAAAGGAAATAACAACTAAGTAGGAATAAGTCAATCAAGTAAATTAATAAAAAAAAAAAAAAGTTAATTAAGTGACAGATAAAATAGGAATAATATTGTTGCTCTTTCTAGTTGCCAGCAGCGATCCCATGTCCACATCTCTTGTATCTCTGGCCCAAGAATGCTGAAGCAAGCTCTAATGAGACATTTTCCTGAACTTAAAGTTGTCAATGAAATAATATGTTCTAGTACTTATTTCTTGTGGATATTAAAGTTCACGCATTTGGAAATCAAAAACAGGTTCTCTATAATCTCTTTCTCTCTTGATTTTTGTTGTTTCTAAATTGGTTTGATCATCTTCTTATTATTGTTAAGATAGTTGATGCTGACATATTTAAATACAAGGTATGAAGGCCCCGAATAATAACAAAATTGATGTTGTTCATTCTGAGATGTAAAGCCACTATAAAAACCTTTCTTCTTTCACTCCGGGCTTTAATTATTCAATAGTAAGGTTTTACACTCAGACCAAATTGGGCAATCGGGCCGATTTAATTGGGAACAGAACATTGATCCAATTCGTTTTAACCATTAAGTAAATGCTAGGTAATCAGAGAATCGAAAACCTGACCGGTATCATAACGCGTAATCTGGTCCATTTCAATTAAAAATAAATAAATAAAAAAGTAGTGCGCCAAGCCTCAAACATTGGACAAACAAGCATCTTCTCATGCAATTATATTATATTATATTAATATAAAATAATTAATAACGATTAACCTATAATTAATAACTATTCATTTCATTAATCTATTGCTGCATCGGGTATAATATTAATGCATCTCCAAATAACGTTTTGATATTAGTATATTAACATAAAAACTTGTTTGTTATGTAATTTTAGTACACAAACATTTATATTTTGTTGATATAAATAAATTTATTATTCTAAAAATTTTATTCTTAGTATTTCTTTATTATAAATAGTTAAATACTATTATTTAAAATTTTAACTAAAAATTTTTTTTTTTTAATTTACATATTGAAATTGATTTAGAAAATATATAAAAATATTGATTATAATAAATTATTATTATTATTATTATTATTATTATTATTATTATTATTATTATTATTATTATTATTATATTAATTTAATAATACACCGGTTGAACCTCGATTCTACCCTAGTTAACTTTATATTCGTAACCCCTTACTTTCATCAGTTCAGTGATCAGACCAAATTTAAAGACACATACAGTAAATATTTTTATATACCAAACTATATATGCAGGCTAGTCATCTTTTTCCGAAGATCTTCTAAAACTTCTCTATAATTTTCACCATGCAATCCCACAAGTTGACAAAAAAAATTAAAGCAACTTAAAAAAAAAATTAAAAAAATTTCCATCATAAGAGACGGGACTCAATACCAAGCAATTGTATTCCACTTCGTAATTGTATTTTATTCAAACCACAATAGTGCACCGCACATGTATATATACTTTGTTATTATAGAAATACAAGTAACCTTTGGTTCATGGTACAATTCTACATGGTATTAGAACATTAAAAGCAGGTCTTCTTCATTTTATTCGTTTCTTCTCATTAAATCGCGATGGCCAATAATCCGGCCCTTGTCACCACTTTTTCAGCCAACACCTTCTCCATCCCGAATGCCTCTTAATTACTTTCACTTAAGCTTACCACCTCCAATTATCTACAATAGCGAGCTCAATGGGATAAATTTTGACAATCGTCTCTGAACTTATCTATTTGTAATATTACAATCTCTCAACTTAAATCAGTAATTGAAAGTTAGAGGGATTTTACTGTATAAAATTTGAAAGTTTAGGGGGTTTGATGTTATATTTTAAAGTTGAAGGACTATAGTGTTACAATCATATAAGTTCAGAGACAGTTGTTGAAATTTATCCTTAACTTATGCCTCTTCTTCACAACTATAATTTAGCTCAACACATTCTTGGTACTTAAAAAATTCCTACACTAACTTTGAAGGATGGATCACCAAATCCAAAATACCAAACATTGTTTACACGAGATGAATTGGTTCTTTGCTAGATTTTTTTTCTTCTATGTCAAAAGCTTTGTTGCCGCAAATTATAGGGTTCAAATGATACGTACTGCATTGCTTAACTTATAAATAACTTTCTCTTCTAGATCTCATACACAAGTCTAACAACTTCGCAAGTGAATGAAGCATCTTCAAAAGGGCTTTGATTATATTAACACATGTGAAATGAGCCAAATCAATCTATGATCAACGAGCACTTCAATAACTAATCTCTAAAGATGTATTGGTCAACAGTATCTTGGATGGTCTTGGATCTGCTTATAGAGCCTTTACTTGCACAATAGAAGCATGCAATACTCCAATTTCATATGATGATCTTTATGCACTCTTATTGATTGAAGAAACTCAACTAAAGATGGAAAATCTAACTATTGAATCCTCCATACAACCAATAGCTCATATTGCTTATACAAATGATGGTTGTGCATATCACGAATGTGGAAACTCCTATTCCACCACACCATTCTTCACTAACATTTTGCTTCGATTGTAATGTGAATGGTCATATAGCCAGACAATGCCCTTCACCTCAATCAACTTTCAATTCTCGACATCAATCCAATATCCACACTTTTTAAACCACAATTTAATTTTGCTTCCTCCAATGATCATCCACTGCAATCTAGGATAATTGATTTTGGGGCTAATTATCAACTCATTACTAGCAATCCAAATATCAGTCATTCTTTTCCCTATCAAGGTTTAGACACAATTGTCATTGGCATCGGTACATCTCTTCTAATTTCTCCCAAAGGTTCCTCTATTATGCATACTATTGATTATTTTTTTGTTTGCATGATATATTGTGTTCACCTCTAATTAATCATAACTTGTTATTTGTTTCTACTTTAACTAACCATAACAATGTTTCTGTTGAATTCTTTTCTGATCATTTTGTCATCAAGGACAATATTTGCACGAAACAGATCTTATTCATAGGTTAGGGTAAGAAAAATGTTTACCACATTCCTCTTCAGTTATCTAGTGTTCCTTCTCTAGTCGCTAATGTTGTTGAACTATCCACGTGGCATGGTTGATTAGCCCATGCTAATAGTTGCATTATTGATTATATTATTCATCAATATAAATTATCATGTCAAAAGTCTAGTTCTAGTTCTTTAACTTGTAATGATTACAATATTAATAAAACTCATAACTTACCATTTATTGAGTCTCATTTTACTATTTTTAGGCCTTTAGAATTCATATGTTCAAATGTTTGGGGTCCTTCCGCAGTTCCTTCAATAGATGGTTTTCATTATTATGTTTTGTTCTTTGATCATTACACTAAATCCGATGTATTAAATGTCTTTATTAAATTCCATAAAATTGTTGAAAAATTTTTTGATTCGCTAATTAAGAGTTTCTAAGCATATTGGGGAGGAAAGTTTGAAGCCTTGACAAAATATTTAAAGGAAAATGGTATAACCTAAAGAATTTTGTGTCCACATACATTTGAGCAAAATGGATGTGTTAAAAGTTATCATAATGCAGTTGTTCCATACAAGTTGTGGACTTGTGCTTTTGACACTACCATTGACACAATAAATCATCTACCTGCTACCAAATATGCACCTAAAACACCATTTGAATTACCGTTTCAATCTCCACCAAACTATCATGAACTCCAAGTTTTTGGTGCCTTATGTTATCCATGGCTTAAACCTTATTCCAAACATAAATGGGAAGCTAAATCCAAACCTTATATTTTTCTTGGTTACAATAAATTTCATAGAGGTTATTTTTGCTTGAATTCTCTTACTGTTAAAATTTACATTGAACGTCATTTTGTCTTCTTTGAACAGGTATTCCCTTTTATCAACATGTCAAGTGATAAAGCTCTAATGTCAAGTATAGGATTGCAACCTAAACCTTTCCCTTGCTATGAATAATTCCTTCATTAAATTGCACTACTACCACCCATATCCTTGTCACCAACCACAACCATGCAACATAACTTAACCCCACCACCAAATTCTAGTCATGTGGGAATTTTGGGTCCCTTTCCCAACTCCAATACCATCCCAACTCAACCACCTCACCACACTAATACCAATTTAACTTTAACCAGGCCACTTGTCCACCCTTATCCTATTACAACATAACCTGCTCACCTTTCCCACCAGTATATTCCAAACTCAAACTCAACCTCTTTTCCCCTTATCCATGTTATCCCACTTGTCACCCATTTCCTCTAATAATATCTCACATCCTATTCCAACACCTAGACACAAATCCAATATTATCCCACCTTAAGCACCTCATCTCATTAATAACAATACAATATCAATCACGCTACCTATCCATCTTCATCCCATTCAAACACAACATGCTCCTTGATCCACCAATCTGTTACCACCTCAACTCCTTATCCTTTGTCTACAATGTCCCACTTGTCACCCACTTCCTCTCATAATAACCAACTTAACACTACTATTCCCATCTCCCTTAAAACTCCAACTCCAATTCAACATGACTTTGGCCATCCCTTAACCAAAGACCCTACTCAACCAAACTCTATCCTCCTTACACAATCCCTATCCCCATCTTAACCACAAAAGGATTGTCCTTAGTAGTTGATTTGTCTAACTATAATGCACCAGTATCCTAACAACTCCCCTTTATCAATGACAACCACCAACCTCCTCCACTTGTAAAGACCCATCCCATGACTACAAGAAGTCAAACTAGAAGCTTAAAGCCTCAAGTCTTTAACACCACTCATGATGTTCCTCTTGCTCTAACAAGTTACACCAAAGATTTTATATGGCGTGAAGCCATGGCAGATGAAATAAATGTTTCAAAATAGGCACTTTGAGCTTAGTCCCTCACACAAATGTTTGAAACATCATTGCTTGCAAATGGGTTTATAGGATTAAACAATGCTCATATGGTTTAATTGATCCCTATAAAGCTCTCCTTGTTGCTAAAGACTATCATCAATGGCTAGGGCTTAACTTTACTGACATTTTCTCCCCAATGATCAAGCCCACTACACTATTTTTATTCTTTCCATAGTTGTCTCTCATCATTGGAGCCTTAAACAACTTGATGTTTCTAATGTGTTCTTGCATGGTGATCTTAATACTATTTTCTATATGGAATAGGCCCCTTGTTTCGTTGATAAGGACAAACCTAATCATGTGTGCTGCTTTAATCGCTCCTTATATGGCCTATGACAAGCCCTTGGGCAAAGGTACAGAAAACTTTGAGATGCATTATAAAAATTGCACTTTTAATATTCTCCAAGTGATACTTTATTATTTCATCTTCCACAAGGTAATATTCGTGCCTTTTTTCTTGCTTATGTTGATGACATCATACTTATAGGAAGTGATCAATAATTTCTCAATCACATTGTGCAAACTATTCAATAAGAATTCATGACTAAGGATCTTGGCAAATTGGATTACTTTTTGGGTATCAAAGTACATCATCAATCAAATGGTCTTCTTCTTACTCAAAATAAATACATTGGTGATCTTTTGCAAAAACCAAATATGTTTGAATGCAATGGTATTTTTACTTCTTCTTGTATCATAAGAACGCTTATAGCCAAAGTGGAACCAACCAATAATCCTACACTGTATCACAATATTATGGGCAATCTTCAATATTTGTCTTTTACCTGTTTGAATGTCTCTTACGATGTTCATAAAGTCTAAGTTCCTCCATGCTCCCACTATTGATCACTGGACAGCAGTTAAATGAATTTTACAATATCTCAAGCATACACAAGTTCATGGCTTATACTTAACTCAAACATCTTCCACTGCTCCTAATGTTTAATCAGATGCAAATGGGGCTAGTGACTCGGTAGATAGGAAATCAAATTTTCGTCATGTAGTGTGTATGGGTTCCAATCTCATTTCTTAGAGTAATAAAATGCAAGCAACTATTGCTAAATCCTCCACAAAGGCAGAATGTCGGGCATATGATGCAGCAATGACAGAGCTTACTTGGTTGTAATCTTTATTACATGACATTGTTATTTGTCCAAACAAATTCCAATATTATGGTGTGACAATATAGGAGCTACTTATTGGGTGGCCAATTAGCTTTTTCATGCCCGAACTAAGCACATTATGGTTGATTTTTATTTGTTCACAATAAAGTTGTAACACCCCTATTGGTATAGCCTGGTATATTTCACTGTTCCGGTGATCGGTGTCGGTCCGGATAATTAATGGGATTAGGGCCACACTTAAGACAACTTGAGAAGCTATAAACACAAATAATTAGTAATGTTTAATTAGTTAACTATAAATAAGAAAAACAGAACATAAGAGGTTAAACGAGCCGAGAGTCACAAATGATGAGTGACCTCCTGAACGATCACTAAGTCATTTTAAACTCAAATTTCGAACTGTAAAAAGTGACGTCGCGGTCCTTAGGACCCTTATGAACACAGTGGAAAAGAGAAAATCATGAAAAAGAACTATTAAGTCAGTCAAATAATTAGGTCAGGGAGCCAGAAGAAATATTAGATTATTTGCAAACCGGGATGAACCGGCGAGGGGCAATTTGGTCAATTGACCCCGAGAGCTGACTCCTGACCTAACTGTCAAATAAAATCGGAGAAAAGAAAATTTCGGAATCGAGAATTAAATTAAAGAACTAATAGAAAAAAATAAATAGAAAAAAAAAAGAAAGAAGATGGAAAAGTCAAAGGTGATGACATCATGCATGATGTCATAAATGATTAATTAATTTATTTTATTAATTTGAGATTTTTGGTCTTCAAAAAGGGGATAAGATTAAAGAAAATAAAACAAAAAAAAAATTAAAATTGTCTTCTTCCTTTCCCTTGGTTGCCGCCCCACTTCCTCCATGAATCTCCATGGAATTTTCTTCCTTTAAGCTTACACTTAAGCTTAATTCTCTTCACTTAACCTTCATAACTCCCTTAAACACCTCACTAGAACTTGTAATCTCAACTTAGGAAGAAGAGTATAAGAAGAAAGAAGGGCTAAAGCTAGAGATTTGAAGCTTTAAGTTAAGGTTAGTATGTTAACTCCTTATTTTTCCAATTAAATGCATAATTAGTGTTTGAAATGAGCTTAGAACTTGATTAAATAAAACAAATATGGGGGAAGGACCCACGCTGAAATTTCGGCCTGGTTGAAGGGAGTATGAATTGCATGAATTAAATGAGTTAGAATGAGTTTAAAAGTCTTAATTAGTTGAATGATTAGCATTAAAACCATTAAATGTAGTTAAAGGCATGAGATGAATGAGTTAGGGTTTGAATGTTAGGGTTTGTGAACCAAATTTTGGAGAAATGCATAAATGATGACTTTGGTCTATTGTGAGATGAAAAATGGTCAATAATGACCAAAAGAGATGTGTGGAAATTGTGAGAATGAAAGTTAAATTCGTAGGTCAAATGGTCATGCTACTGGCAGCATGACCAAACCAACTTTGAAGGACCAAAACAGAAATTTTACACGTCCAATTCATATGCCACTAATTGGAGATGAAAATAGACATAAAATGACACAATTTTCATTAAGGAACCATGCCCAAAAACTGACCAAAACTTGGTGAACCAATTGACCAAAGTGAAATGAGAGCAGGCTGCCACTGCACCAAACTGACCAACTGTTCATTTGGTCATAATTCGAGCTAGACAGGTCAAATTGACCTGAAATTTTACCAGAAATTAGATAAGATATAGATCTAAAACTTTCATGAAGAACACCAACCCAAATTATGCCATTAACCCATTCAAATTATTGAGCAAAGTTGAGTTACTGTACCTGCAAAACTGCAGGATTGCCATTTGAGCAGTAATGTTTGAATGGCTATAACTCTCTCTATAAAACTCTGATTTAGGTGATTCTTAAACCGATGGAAACCTAAGACATAGTAAAAAATTTCATATGAAGAAAGTTAGACCAAATTATGAACTTAACTTAATCAAATTACTGAACAAAGTTGGATCAAAAACCTGCTAGAACCATAGTTGCAGTATGAACAGTGCACGTGAACAGTAACTGTATTTTGGCTATAACTTGAGCTACAAAACTCCGATTGGGGTGATCCAAAAATGAGAATACACTTAAGACAATAAGGAACATTTTCTATGAAGGAAGTTTTGCCAAATTCCAACAGTAGATTGACCAATGGAACAGTGCAACTTCGAAGCACCAAAACCGAAAATTGGCAATTTTGCCAAAATGACCTAAGCTTTGAGAAAATGACCAAAACCAACAAGTTTAATGACCAAAATGTGGTATGTGGGTGAAGTTGGAGTTCCCATACCTATTAAGCCTTAAAAAGTCAACAATTTGACTTGAATAGTGTAATGAATAGTAACCCGAAACACAAAAACTTCGAGAACGTCGAATTTAACGCAATAGAGCTAGTTAAAATGAAGTGAAATTTATTTTTTGGATTTATGCTAAGTTATGGTACTGAAACACTGTGAAATTGTGTGTTTCAGCTGAAAAAGACTTGGAAGCCCTTAAAGACTGAGTCAAGGCCTAGAGGCGACTCCAGTCAAGTTTGTGCACAATAAATTTATGTAATTGTTTTCCAATTGAAAATTTGAATTGCTATACTTTATGAAGTCGCTGTGTTATTTATGAATTGTGTTGCCACTTTGTGACTACAAAAATGACTTTGAAAATTGTTTGGGATCTCTCATAAATTATTGAAAATAATTGTTTTAAATTCATTTTGGATTCACACTTAGCATGACAGTATCACATTTCCTCCTCCATTTATGGGGTTGAGATCGTTTATTTTCCTCCCTCTCTGGCTTGCCAGTTGAGGTTGTAGATCGGATGAGTACTCATTAGCTAGCTAGCCACCTCCCTCATTGATTTCGATTAATGGGGTTGTAGATTGCTTTGTCGTGGTGTACAACACGGCATTGATCGGAACTTTTGTGTCATGACTTAAGTTGTGTATGACTCTGGCAACACTGTGTTTATGAAATTGTTTGACTAAACTGTGTTTAATGGATTATTTGACAAAATGGTGTCATTATGGACTTTGATAATTGCAAAATGTGACTGAGAAATATTTAAATTGTGTTTGGCAATGAATGATTTATTGGTTGTATTTTAAATTTTTATTGTGCACCACTGAGTATTTTTATACTCAGCGATAGCTTATTTTGCTGTCGCAGATAAGAGCAAGGAGAAAGCAGCAGAGTGAGCTGCTGTTAAATCAAAGACTACTCTGATCATTTTGTACGGGTATTATTTTATACCCTTGTAGATAATCTTGATGTAAATATAAAAATGTTGTATGTATCAATATAGTTGAGCAGTTGTAAATAAATTATAATAATATTATTTTGGATTCACTTCTGTAAATTTAATATTTGTACATATGGATTTTCTGCTTTATGCTTGGTGAATGGAAATATTAAATATTTTGACATGAGAAACCTTGATTTGTATTGTGAAATTATTTTGAAGTGCATTGAATTGAGATGATTGAGTTATTGAAGGTTGGGAGTTGTGAAATATTTTTGGAAGTGCTTTTTACAGGTCTTTGAAGAACTGGTTTCTCAAAATACAGAGGGAACTCTGTCAAAATTTTTATAAAATTTGCGGCAAAATTAAAATGGACAAAAATTTTTACTAGTATTTAAACTTTGAATAAATGGTTTTAATTCCTACCAAAATGCTCACCACTTCCAAAATGTAAGAAAATTGTTTTAAAATCCCTTGTAGGATACTTAATGAGTTATCGGTAGGTGAAGTTCGGTAGTTCATTAAGTATTCTACGGGATCATGTTATGCCTTACGGAGGGGTAAGGTGTGACATGTTTTAGTGGTATCAGAGCATGGTTTTGCAATAAATTTTGACTATGCATGTGAATATTTCTTTGATAAGTACAACTGCTCAAGTGTCTTTAATTGATACATATGACATATTTACATCATGAAAATGCACTAACGGAGGTCAACTTCCTTGTGTTTGATCTCAGGAAGTAGAAAATTGTGAAAAACGGAATGGAAGGAGGAGATCATTCCGAAGAACAATCTGTTGAGGCTGAGGTTCAAGGGGAAGCCCCATCACCTGCAACGTGAGTGGGTCACCACTCCACTCCTCGCCCAAAGACCGCAGCTCTCGCTCAATTTATGCAGCAGATGGCTGCATTCTTTCAGCAAATGGCAGGTAATGTGCCACCCCAAGCTCAAATGCCAGTACCTGTAGCACAACCACAAATTTCACTCAAAGATGAAAAATTGATGAAATTGGGGGCCACTGAGATTAATGGCACTGTGGATCCACTGGAGGCGTAATGCTGGTTGGAAAGAATGGAACGAAGTTTTCGTGAAGTCGCAGTGTACAGAAGAATTGAAGTTTGAGTATTCTGTTTCCTTGTTGTAAGGGGATGCGTTTGAATGGTGGAAGACCATCCCCCACAGCCTGGTTGAGCCACCTGTGCTGACATGGACAGACTTTTTGAGGGAGTTCCGACAGAAATGGGTTCCCGATGCATATGTGGATATGAAGTTGCAAGAATTCTTGAGTTTGAAACAAGGGAACCGAACTGTAGCAGAATATGAGAGAGATTTCTCAAGGCTAAGCCACTATGCTGGAAGCTTAGTCTCCACCCCCAGAGACAGATGCAAGAGGTTTGAGTCCGGGCTAAGGCAGAGTCTGAGAATGCAAGTTGTGGGTTTCAGACATCAGAATTTTGCTGAATTGATCTCACAAGCCTTGGAATTAGAAAGGATAGAATCCGAAGGGGCAGTGAAGAAGGGTTCACAAGAGAAAGAAAAGGCTGAAAAGACTACTAGACAAGCATCTGAAAGTGGTTCTGGCAAGAGGAAACAGTTTGGGGGATCTAG
The DNA here is from genome assembly GCF_030052815.1 of Hevea brasiliensis. Classification (NCBI taxonomy): domain Eukaryota; kingdom Viridiplantae; phylum Streptophyta; class Magnoliopsida; order Malpighiales; family Euphorbiaceae; genus Hevea; species Hevea brasiliensis. The sequence goes on from NC_079493.1 coordinate 95,565,565, forward strand.
CTCCCGTAGAGGCAGAGGCAGATTTTCTGGCCAAAGACCACCTCGGTCTGGTCAGCCGACCCAACAAGCTTCTCGAGGATCTCTATCGGTCCGGCAGTGTGAAACGTGTGGTAGAACTCATGGTGGGGTTTGTTTCAAGGCTACTGGTGCATGTTTTAACTGTGGAGGAAGCGAACATTTCGCTAAGGATTGCACTAATCCGCGCCGGTCTGGATCTTTTGCCACATCTGAAGGATCAACCCAAGTCTCTGCACCTAGAGGGTCACCGTCAGTTGCTAGAGGTAGAGGTAGAGGTAGGGGTCCTGGTAACACCCCTGGAAGTCAGAGCACTGTTAACCAACCAGCATCCAGTAGCGCACCAGTTAGAGTGTATACCATGCGTCAGAGGGAAGAGGCTGAAACATCAGATGTTGTAGCTGGTATTTTCTCCATCCTTGACCAAGATGTGTATGTGTTATTTGATCCTGGCTCCACACATTCGTATGTTAGTGCTAGTGTGATGTGTTCTATCGCTATTCAAAGGTGTACCAATGGACTATGATGTGCTAGTAACTAGTCCATTAGGCCAGGAGGTCAGGGTAAATAGGCTATATAGAGATTGTCCTTTGGTGATCCAAGGACACACTTTTCTGTCCGATTTAATTGAAATGCCCTTCAGAGATTATGACATTATCTTGGGCATGGATTGGTTAGCCAGGCATCACGCCATGATTGATCAGAGATCAAGACAGTCACTTTTGGTCTTCCTCAAGGTATGGTGATGTAGTAATACATGGGGAGAGACGCTATTGCCTTCAAACATCATTTCACCAGACCGCCAGAAAATGATTAGAAAAGGGTGTGAGGCGATTGGCACATGTGATAGACACCCAAGTGGGGAGTCCAAAGATCAAGGACATTCCTATCAGATGTGACTTTCCGGATGTATTTCCTGATGAATTGCCAGGATTACCTCCAGAAAGAGAAGTGCAGTTTGAAATTGATGTTATGCCTGGTGTGGACCCAATCTCCATAACACCATACAGAATGGCACCAGGAGAATTGAAAGAATTGAAAGTGCAATTGCAAGAATTGCTTGACAAGGGCTTTATCCGTCCTAGTGTGTCACCTTGGGGAGCGCCAGTGTTGTTTGTAAAGAAGAAAGATGGCACTCTCCGTTTGTGTATTGACTATCGGCAGTTGAATAAGGTGACAATAAAGAATGATATCCATTACCCGCATTGATGACTTGTTTGATCGCTAAGGGTGCAACAGATTCTCCAAAATTAACCTGAGATCAGGTTATTATCAGCTGAAAGTACAAGAGCAGAGTATTGCTAAAACTGCCTTCAGAACCCGTTATGGCCATTATGAGTTCTTGGTCATGCCATTTCGGTTAACTAATGCTCTGGCTGCTTTTATGGATCTGATGAACACTATCTTCAGACCATACCTCGACCAGTTTGTTGTGGTATTTATTGATGATATATTGGTCTATTCGAGGAATGCGTAAGAGCATGATAGACATCTCATGGATTGTACCGCAGACTTTGAGAGAGAAACAATATATGCCAAATTGTCAAGTGTGAATTTTGGCTAAAGGAGATATCCTTTGGGGCATGTAGTATCGTAAGAGGGTATTAAGGTAGATCCTAGCAAAATTGAAGTCGCCTTAATTGGAAGCCACCCGTAAATATCACGTAGATTCGCAGCTTTCTAGGTTTAGCCGATACTACCGTAGATTTGTGAAGGATTCTCCATGATGGCATCTCCATTGACCAAGCCGCTTAGAAAGGATGTGAAATTTCAAAGGACGGACAAATGCCAGAAAGTTTTGATGAATTGAAGAGATGTTTGACCGAGGCTCAGTCCGACTTTACCTACACCGGTAAAGAATATACACTTTACAGATGCTTCTCATAATGGGTTAGGTTGTGTGTTGATGCAAGATCGAAATGTCATTGCCTATGCATCACGCCAAATTGAAACCGCATGAGAGGAATTATCCAACACATGATTTGGAGCTTGCAAGAATTGTGTTTGCTCTTAAGATCCGAGACATTATTTGTATGGGGAGAAGTGTTACATCTACAGCATCATAAGAGTTTGAAGTATTTGGGCACCCGTAAAGAGTTGAATTTGAGACAGAGGAGGTGGTTAGAGTTGATAAAGACTATGATTGTCCGATAGACTATCACCAGTGAAAGCTAATGTTGTGGTCGACGCCTAAGTCGCAAGACTATGGCAAGTCTACAAGTTACTCCTTTGTCTTTGATACATGAGTTGAGATCATTACATGCCGCTTTAGAGATTAATGATGAGGGACAGATAGCAGCTTGCATGGCATGTACAAATGTTAATTGATCGATCGTAATGGTCGCCGTAATGATGAAAGGTATCGTGTTGGAAGAAGTTCGAAAGGGCAAGAAACCGAGTTCTCAATCGAGATGATGGTTTATCACACTGTAGCGTAATGTGTGTTCCTAATGAGGTTAACTTGAGGCAGATCATTTTGCAGGAAGCACATGAGTCTCCTTTTGCCATGCACCCTGGTGGTCCACAAATGTACAGAGGGCGAAAGGAGCATTACCGTGGATGGGTTTAAAAGAGATATGGCGAGTTTGTATCCAAATGCCCGACTTGTCGCAAGTAAAGGCAGAGCATCAAGTACCAATCTGGTTGTTACATCCACTACCAAAGCGTAATGGAAATGGGAAAGAATAACTATGGATTTTGTAATGGGACTTCCGAGGACACGTAAGAGTCATGATGTAGTATGGGTCATTGTCGATGACCGACTAAGTCCGCTCATTTTCTCGCCAATCAATGGACTACGCTTTGGACAGATTGGCCAGTTGTACATTGATGAGATTGTGAGACTTCATGGAGTGCCAAGATTCCATCAGACGTATGCAGATCCTAGGTTCACTTCTAGATTCTGGGGTAGTCTTCAGAGAGCCTAGGAACTAGATTGAACTTCAGTACTGCATTCCACCCACAGACAGATGGCCAGTCTGAGAGAGTAATTCAAATCTTGGAGGACATGCTACGAGCTTGTGTGATTGAGTTTCAGGGTAGTTGGGATACACACTTGCCTTTGATTGAGTTTGCTTACAACAACAGCTACCAATCAAGCATTGGGATGCCTCCATATGAAGCTTTGTATGGCAGAAAATGTAGAACCCCATTGTGTTGGGATGACATGGGTGAAAGAAAAATGATTGGACCCGAAATTGTTCAACAGACTGAAGAGAAAATCAGGGTGATCAGGGGTTGACTTAAAACTGCATCAGACCGTCAAAAGTCCTATGTTGATTTGAAAAGAAGGGATATTGAGTATGCAGTGGGTGAGAAAGTTTTCCTCAAGGTTTCTCCTTGGAAGAGGATTATGAGATTCGGCAGAAAGGGAAAACTAAGTCCTCGTTTCATTGGGCCATATGAGGTATTGGAAAGAGTGGGTCCTTTGGCATATCGGTTGGCACAACTTCCAGAGTTGGAGAAGATACATAATGTCTTCCATGTGTCTATGTTGAGGAGGTATCGATCAGACCTATCTCATGTACTACCAGTAGAAGAAATAGAAGTGAATCCAAACCTCACATATGAAGAAGAACCCATAAAGATTCTGGCTTATGAGGTGAAGCAACTACAGAACAAGCAGATACCATTGGTAAAAGTGCTGTGGAACCATCATTCAGGCCAAGAAGCTAATTGGGAACGAGAGGAGGACATGAGGAGACAACATCCACAGCTGTTCAGAGATTGATACCAGGTAAAATTTCGAGACGAAATTTATTTAAGGGGGGGGGGAGAATTGTAACACCCCTATTGGTATAGCCTGGTATATTTCACTGTTCCGGTGACCGGTGTCGATCCGGACAATTAATGGGATTAGGGCCACACTTAAGACAACTTGAGAAGCTATAAACACAAATAATTAGTAATGTTTAATTAGTTAACTATAAATAAGAAAAACAGAACATAAGAGGTTAAACGAGCCAAGAGTCACAAATGATGAGTGACCTCCTGAACGATCGCAAAGTCGTTTTAAACTCAAATTTCGAATCGTAAAGTGACGCCGCGTCCTTACGACCCTTATGAACACAAAGTGGAAAAGAGAAAATCATGAAAAGAACTGTTAAGTCACCAAATAATTAGGTTAAGGAGCCGTAAGAAATATTGGATTATTTGCAAACCGATGAACTTGCGAGGGGCAATTTGGTCAATTGACCCAGAGTCGACTCGACCTAATCACAAATAAAATCGGAGAAAAGAAAATTTCGGAATCGAGAATTAAATTAAAGAACTAATAGAAAAAAATAAATAGAAAAAAAAAAGAAAGAAGATGGAAAAGTCAAAGGTGATGACATCATGCATGATGTCATAAATGATTAATTAATTTATTTTATTAATTTGGGATTTTTGGTCTTCAAAAAGGGGATAAGATTAAAGAAAATAAAACAAAAAAAAAATTAGAATTGTCTTCTTCCTTTCCCTTGGTTGCTGCCCCACTTCCTCCATGAATCTCCATGGAATTTTCTTCCTTTAAGCTTACACTTAAGCTTAATTCTCTTCACTTAACCTTCATAACTCCCTTAAATACCTCACTAGAACTTGTAATCTCAACTTAGGAAGAAGAGTATAAGAAGAAAGAAGGGCTAAAGCTAGAGATTTGAAGCTTTAAGTTAAGGTTAGTATGTTAACTCCTTATTTTTCCATTTAAATGCATAATTAGTGTTTGAAGTGAGCTTAGAACTTGATTAAATGAAACAAATATGGGGGAAGGACCCATGCTGAAATTTTGGCCTGGTTGAAGGGAGTATGAATTGCATGAATTAAATGAGTTAGAATGAGTTTAAAAGTCTTAATTAGTTGAATGATTAGCATTAAAACCATTAAATGTAGTTAAAGGCATGAGATGAATGAGTTAGGGTTTGTGAACTAAATTTTGGAGAAATGCATAAATGATGACTTTGGTCTATTGTGAGATGAAAAATGGTCAATAATGACCAAAAGAGATGTGTGGAAATTGTGAGAATGAAAGTCAAATTCGTAGGTCAAATGCAGCATGACCAAACCAACTTTGAAGGACCAAAACGGAAATTTTACAAGTCCAATTGATATGCCACCAATTGGAGATGAAAATAGACATAAAATGACACAATTTTCATTAAGGAACCATGCCCAAAAACTGACCAAAACTTGGTGAACCAATTGACCAAAGTGAAATGAGAGCAGGCTGCCACTGCACCAAACTGACCAACTGTTCATTTAGTCATAATTCGAGCTAGACAGGTCAAATTGACCTGAAATTTTACCAGCAATTAGATAAGATATACATCTAAAACTTTCATGAAGAACACCAACCCAAATTATGTAATTAACCCATTCAAATTATTGAGCAAATTTGAGTTACTGTACCTACAAAACTGCAGGATTGCCATTTGAGCAGTAATGTTTGAATGGCTATAACTCTCTCTAGAAAACTCTGATTTAGGTGATTCTTAAACCGATGGAAACCTAAGACATAGTAGAACATTTCATATGAAGAAAGTTAGACCAAATTATGAACTTAACTTGATCAAATTACTGAACAAAGTTGGATCAAAAACCTGCCAGAACCATAGTTGCAGTATGAACAATGCACGTGAACAGTAACTGTATTTTGGCTATAACTTGAGCTAAAAAACTCCGATTGGGGTGATCCAAAAATGAGAATACACTTAAGACAATAAGGAACATTTTCTATGAAGGAAGTTTTGCCAAATTCCAACAGTAGATTGACCAATGGAACAATGCAACTTCGAAGCACCAAAACCGAAAATTGGCAATTTTACCAAAATGACCTAAGCTTTGAGAAAATGACCAAAACCAACAAGTTTAATGACCAAAATGTGGTATGTGGGTGAAGTTGGAGTTCCCATACCTATTAAGCCTTAAAAAGTCAACAATTTGACTTGAATAGTATAGTGAATAGTAACCCGAAACACAAAAACTTCGAGAACGTCGAATTTAACGCAATAGAGCTAGTTAAAATGAAGTGAAATTTATTTTTGGATTTATGCTAAGTTATGGTACTGAAACACTGTGAAATTGTGTGTTTCAGCTGAAAAAGACTTGGAAGCCCTTAAAGACTGAGTCAAGGCCTAGAGGCGACTCCAGTCAGGTTTGTGCACAATAAATTTATGTAATTGTTTTCCAATTGAAAATTTGAATTGCTATACTTTATGAAGTCGCTGTGTTATTTATGAATTGTGTTGCCACTTTGTGACTACAAAAATGACTTTGAAAATTGTTTGGGATCTCTCATAAATTATTGAAAATAATTGTTTTAAATTCATTTTGGATTCACACTTAGCATGACAGTATCACATTTCCTCCTCCATTTATGGGGTTGAGATCATTTATTTTCCTCCCTCTCTGGCTTGCCAGTTGAGGTTGTAGATCGGATGAGTACTCATTAGCTAGCTAGCCACCTCCCTCATTGATTTCGATTAATGGGGTTGTAGATTGCTTTGTCGTGGTGTACAACACGGCATTGATCGGAACTTTTGTGTCATGACTTAAGTTGTGTATGACTCTGGCAACACTGTGTTTATGAAATTGTTTGACTAAACTGTGTTTAATGGATTATTTGACAAAATGGTGTCATTATGGACTTTGATATTTGCAAAATGTGACTGAGAAATATTTAAAATGTGTTTGGCAATGAATGATTTATTGGTTGTATTTTAAATTTTTATTGTGCACCACTGAGTATTTTTATACTCAACGATAGCTTATTTTGCTGTCGCAGATAAGAGCAAGGAGAAAGCAGCTGAGTGAGCTGCTGTTAAATCGAGGACTACTCTGATCATTTTGTACGGGTATTATTTTATACCGTTGTAGATAATCTTGATGTAAATATAAAAATGTTGTATGTATCAATATAGTTGAGCAGTTGTAAATAAATTGTAATAATATTATTTTGGATTCACTTCTGTAAATTTAATATTTGTACATATGGATTTTCTGCTTTATGCTTGGTGAATGGAAATATTAAATATTTTGAGATGAGAAACCTTGATTTGTATTGTGAAATTATTTTGAAGTGCATTGAATTGAGATGATTGAGTTATTGAATGTTGGGAGTTGTGAAATATTTTTGGAAGTGCTTTTTACAGGTCTTTGAAGAACTGGTTTCTCAAAATACAGAGGGAACTCTGTCAAAATTTTTATAAAATTTGCGGCAAAATTAAAATGGACAAAAATTTTTACTAGTATTTAAACTTTGAATAAATGGTTTTAATTCCTACCAAAATGCTCACCACTTCCAAAATGTAAGAAAATTGTTTTAAAATCCCTTGTAGGGTACTTAATGAGTTATCGGTAGGTGAAGTTCGGTAGTTCATTAAGTATTCTACGGGATCATGCTATGCCTTCCGGAGGGGTAAAGTGTGACAAAAGTAGCCAAGAAGGAGTTATAAGTCCCCTTTCTCTCCACATAGGATTATATCCACGGACATGACATCTTCTACTATCAATAAATAAATCATCATTATAAACTAAAAGCTATACTACTCATTAACTTAATTACACCCAAGAGAACCCTTACAATAATCTGCTCATAGTAAATATATTAGTTAGTCCTTTTAGTCTCCTCTAGATATAACCTAATATAGTTGCTACTTTAACTTATAAAGGGTGTTTTCAACTACATATGGATAAAAGCCCTCTCACCATTAAATAAGAATTCCTTACTCTTGAATTCTATCTCCTTTCTCCACCTTAAGTCAAAGCTTGTTTCCCTCAATGGGACTGTAATGGGCAGGTTCCCTTGATCACTAGGTAAAACTACTCCTCAACAATTAGCAAAGCCACTCACTCCATGGGCCGAAAGCCAAATAAGCTTTCCACCATTCTCTTATTTATAATATTAATTCCCTCAATCCCAACCTAATTTGGAATCTTACTCAATTTAGTAATAAGACTAAAATAGGAGTTCTACATAATATAAGAAATATTCCTCCACTTGTTGAGGAATATTTCTCCCACTCAAATAAGGGAAAGATATCCCTTTAAATCCCACTAGTATATTAAGTCATAATTATAACAATTTCCACAATGACTCAAAATCCATCAGTGATTACATACCTCAAATTCTTGGGTGTCTTTAACCATCAAATCTCAATGCTTGAGTATGAACTCTTCAAATCTTCAATCTATTCAATCTTTATCTTGGGTGTCACTTGCTTCTTTCTTCAAAAAATCTTTTACTTCATCAATTTTCTTGATTTTGCATCAAGCGTTTCACCTCAATTTCAACTTTCCACTACCTTAAGCTTGCATCTTCCATGCTGCGTGTGCGACTTCTATATGTCATAGCAACTCCAACTCTAACCAAACTTACCAAGATCATCCCCATACTTTGATACTGATTGTTATGCACCGCGAAAGCATGTAAACTACAAAGGAGCAAAGGAACCACACAAAACACCAATATTTAGGTGGTTCACCCTCTTCACATAGGGTTATGTCCATGGGCATGCCATCTTCCAAGGGGTGTCTTCAACTACAATGAACAATAATCCTTTCCTTTCTGTAACACCTCTATATTCAATAGTGTGTTCTACTGTTCCGGTGATCGGTGTCTGTCCGGACAGCTAGGATGCCTGGAACTACGCTTAAATGTTAGTAAGGAGACATAAAATAATGAAATACAATAGAGAAAAATACAAGAAAAACAAATGAAAAATAAGAGCAATGAAATGTGATTAAGTTAAACGAGTCAAAAACTGTAGTGATGGGTGACCATACCGGGAAGTTGCAACGTGGACCGTTGACTAGCCCTGGACCGCGGGAAACCCTGAAAAATATTTTTAAGACTTAAATAAATATTTATTGAAGTATAATTGATATTAGAAATGTCCAAGAAAAATTAATTAATTAGTACAAAGAGAAACAAGGAATCGAGAAACCGATAAAAATCGGTGTTATCGAAAAATCGGGAATACAATCCGAATAGGGGCATTTTGGTCAATTGACACCTAGAGTTGCCTTTTGACCTAAATGTCCATTAAAAATAAGTGACATTAAATTTGGAAAACCCCATAAAAAAATGATGAATGAAATTGAAATGAAAAATAAATAAGGAAATTTTTGGGGTAAGGTTTTGAATAATGAAAAGTTTAATATTAATTTATCATTAAACTATGTTAGTGGACCATTATACATCATATAATATCATGAGTGGACAGAAATATCCACTAACATTCTGCAATTCATCTTCTCCACTTGAAAATTTCATTTGGCCTAATGGAAGCTCTCAAAACCTCTCCCATGGCCACCTCACTTTTTAAGCCTAAGCACCATGATCAAGCCATCATTTCCCACACTTGCCTTCATTAAAGTTTCTCCCCACCTTGCAAGGAAGAAGTTGATAGTAATTTTAAGAGTTTTTGGTGAAGTTTGGTCAAGCTCACAAGAGGTAAATGTCCATTTCTTCTTCCTTTCTTTGTTAAAGTTTGTGTTGCTGTTGTGGTGAGTTGATTTATGAAGAAAATTTGAGGTTTTGATGAGTTATGGAGGTGCTCCATTTTTGGCAGCCATGGATATTGAAGAAGTTTGAGTTGTTTTCACTTTAATTTGATGGGTAATGAGGTTAATTAGAATGCTTAAATGTATAAGATGTTTTAGCTAATGTATTGTATGTGTATGTGTGAATTGAGCAATTGAAATTAAGGGTTTGTAAGGGAAATTCAATATCTAAATAAACTGCCATTTCTAGGCAGCCTTTAAACCCATGAAATTATGTATGATATCATGAAACTTATTGATGAATTCTAGTGGTGATGATATAGGGGCAGTTTATATGATTGAGGATGGAAGTTATATGTAGTGGTTTGGAGCATTCATGTGTATGTATTGTTTGGAATTGAATATTGTGAATTGAAAGTGTAATTGGTGCATTGTAAATTGATTATATTCTGCCCAAAGTTACTATAATGTAAACTAATGAATGGTTATGGTTAGTACCAAATTCAGAATTAGGTTTGGGAAGTGAAATATGGTTAGTTGAATGTGTGATTAGTTGATACCTCAAAAATAAGTCAAGGGCAGTATGCAAATAAGCCTATAACCCTAAGTGTGTGACTCCAATTGGTATGAGGCTAATTGGAGGTGAAACTAGGCACAAAATGTGCCAACTTTCATGTTGGAAGCCTACCTAAATTCTATCTAAAAAGTGACATGAAAATTGACCAAATCCAGATTAGTGACATTGCAAACCTAAAAACTGACCATTTGAATAGTAGCCAGTATTTTGGCCATAACTCACTCAAAACAGGTCCAAATGACCTGAAATTTATACCATGGAAAGCTTAGACATAGAGCTACAACTCTTATGAAGACACCAAAACCTAGAAATGACCATAAGTAAGTCAAAATGCTTGCACAAATTCGGGTATAAAAACTGCCAGAATCGGAAATGATCTAAAAATGACCTAAGTTTGCCATTTTAGTGCAATCTGTCCAGCATTGGTAAAATGACCAAAAATTGGTCTAGTAAACTCCAAATGATCTAAAATTTGTGGCAAAAGTTCACTAAGACATAGACCTACAAGTTTGTAATTCGGACCAGAACCCGAAAACTGGGGAAACTAGGTCATCCGACTAGGTCAAAACAGTATATCGAAATCCGATAAATTGCAATAAAATGCAAAATGTAATACACTTGAAAATGAGATTGGTAACATATACTAACACTTAAAGACTATAAAATATGACATATTGGTAACATTAAAATTAATTCACTTAGTGTGTATTAAAGGTCAACATTATAGGTTGACTAATGAAATGAATTGAAGGGAATAGTACTAAGAAAATTTAGATATTGGATTTTATTGTTAGAAATAATTTAACTGAGTACTGAAACACTTTAAATTGTGTGTTTCAGTTGAAAAGGATATTGAAAAGCATAAGGAACATTGAGTCAAGGCCTAGAGGCGGCTCAAATCAAGTCTGTGCACAATACTTTTTATATTCACTGCTTTTACTAGAAAATTTATTTGGAGAAATGAGTTGTGAATTTATGACTTGGAAAAATTTGTTTGAGAAAAGTTTATTGCCTATTTTAGAAATGGAAATTTGAAAATGAGGTTTGTTTGATTGTTGCCTGAATTACAATTGAATATTATAGTTTTAAATTGTGTTTTGTGTACAATAACTTTAAATTACCATTTTCCCATTGAAAACTTGATTAGTATGCATTGTGTTAATTATGAATTTCGATAACTACTGTGTTGCCACTTTGTGAATGGAAAATTGACTTTGGAAATTGATTATGTTTTGCATGAAATATTTGAATAATATGATTTGAAATTATTTTTGATTCACACTTGGCATGGCAGTCCCTTACTCTGTTCCTCCTCCACTTGTGGGATTGAGTTTGATATTTGATTATTTTCCTCCCTCTCTGGCTTGCCAGTCTGAGGTGAGTTTAGATGAGTACGATAAATTGCAATAAAATGCAAAATGCAATACACTTGAAAATGAGATTGGTAACATATACCAACACTTAAAGACTATAAAATATGACATATTGGTAACATTAAAATTAATTCACTTAGTGTGTATTAAAGGTCAACATTATAGGTTGACTAATGAAATGAATTGAAGGGAATAGTACTAAGAAAATTTAGATATTGGATTTTATTGTTAGAAATAATTTAACTGAGTACTGAAACACTTTAAATTGTGTGTTTCAGTTGAAAAGGATATTGAAAAGCATAAGGAACATTGAGTCAAGGCCTAGAGGTGGCTCAAATCAAGTCTATGCACAATACTTTTTATATTCACTGCTTTTACTAGAAAATTTATTTGGAGAAATGAGTTGTGAATTTATGACTTGGAAAAATTTGTTTGAGAAAAGTTTATTGCCTATTTTAGAAATGGAAATTTGAAAATGACGTTTGTTTGATTGTTGCCTGAATTACAATTGAATATTATAGTTTTAAATTGTGTTTTGTGTACAATAACTTTAAATTATCATTTTCCCATTGAAAACTTGATTAGTATGCATTGTGTTAATTATGGATTTCGATAACTACTGTGTTGCCACTTTGTGAATGGAAAATTGACTTTGGAAATTGATTATGTTTTGCATGAAATATTTGAATAATATGATTTGAAATTATTTTTTATTCACACTTGGCATGGCAGTCCCTTACTCTGTTCCTCCTCCACTTGTGGGATTGAGTTTGATATTTGATTATTTTCCTCCCTCTCTGGCTTGCCAGTCTGAGGTGAGTTTAGATGAGTATGATAAATTGCAATAAAATGCAAAATGCAATACACTTGAAAATGAGATTGGTAACATATACCAACACTTAAAGACTATAAAATATGACATATTGGTAACATTAAAATTAATTCACTTAGTGTGTATTAAAGGTTAACATTATAGGTTGACTAATGAAATGAATTGAAGGGAATAGTACTAAGAAAATTTAGATATTGGATTTTATTGTTAGAAATAATTTAACTGAGTACTGAAACACTTTAAATTGTGTGTTTCAGTTGAAAAGGATATTGAAAAGCATAAGGAACATTGAGTCAAGGCCTAGAGGCGGCTCAAATCAAGTCTGTGCACAATACTTTTTATATTCACTGCTTTTACTAGAAAATTTATTTGGAGAAATGAGTTGTGAATTTATGACTTGGAAAATTTTGTTTGAGAAAAGTTTATTGCCTATTTTAGAAATGGAAATTTGAAAATGAGGTTTGTTTGATTGTTGCCTGAATTACAATTGAATATTATAGTTTTAAATTGTGTTTTGTGTACAATAACTTTAAATTATCATTTTGCCATTGAAAACTTGATTAGTATGCATTGTGTTAATTATGGATTTCGATAACTACTGTATTGCCACTTTGTGAATGGAAAATTGACTTTGGAAATTGATTATGTTTTGCATGAAATATTTGAATAATATGATTTGAAATTATTTTTGATTCACACTTGGCATGGCAGTCCCTTACTCTGTTCCTCCTCCACTTGTGGGATTGAGTTTGATATTTGATTATTTTCCTCCCTCTCTGGCTTGCCAGTCTGAGGTGAGTTTAGATGAGTACTCATTAGCTAGCTAGCCACCTCCCTCATTGATTTCGATTCGTGGGGTGAGTTTGCCTTGTCGTGGTGTACAACACGGCATGTTCGGAAAAATTTGTGTCATGACCTGAGTTGTGTTATTGATTGGCAACACTGTGTTATTCAATTGTTTGATCAAATTTGTGTTATATGAGCTTTGAAAATTGTGACAGGAAATTGTGAATTATTTGAATTGTAAATTGTCAATAAAAGTTTTATACACCGCATTTTAAATTGTTATTGTGCACCACTGAGTAAATTTTACTCAGCGATAGCTTTTTCATTGCTGTCACAGGTAGACAAATAGATAAAGCAGCAGAGTAGGCTGCTTGTGACTTCGCTTTGGGATTTTGCCTGGTATATTGAGTATGCCACTTCCTAGTAAATATTATTGTAATGTATGTGAACTGTATGTATATATTGTACTTGGTCTTGAGCAGTTGTAAAATAAAGTTATAAATTATTTTGGCCTATAAAAATGTTGTACTATAATTTTCTTATCTCAGCTTTGAAATACTTAGTGATTTTGCATTCTATTTTTGAAACTATTGAAAGTTATGTTGAATTGAGTTTGACTTATGTTGAGAAAATTGATTTGTATTGAGCCATATTGGAGTTTGGGACTGAAACAAATATATTGGAAGTGTTTTCTACAGGTTTTTGAAGAACTGTTTTGCTCAAAATACAGACGGCACTCTGCCAAAATTTTTATAAAATTTGTGGCTATTTCAGACCTAATGTGTGATTTAACTTCGATTAAAAAGTTTTAATACCTGTCAAAAGTGCTCATCACTTTAAAAAGAAGTAAGAAATTATTTAAAATCCCTTGTAGTGTATTTAATGGATTACCGATAGGCAAAGTACAATAATTCATTAGGTGTACTACAGGATCATGTTACATCTTACGGAGGCGTAGGGTGTGACACTTTCGGATTGTACATTCTCCACCTTTGGCCGAAACTTCTCCATCTTAGGCTAAAACTTCTCTCCCTCCATTGGAGTGCAATACGCAAGTGTCACTCTCCTCAACGGGCAAAAGGCTTTTCTTCTTAATGGATGAAAGCCTTTTCTTCTCAATGGGCAAAAGTCACTCCTCAGCAGTAGGCAAAGCCACTCACTCTATAGGTTGGAAGCCCAATAACTTTTCTGCAATTCTCTTATTTATGGTGTTAATTCTTTCGATCCTAATCTAATTATGAATCCTACTTGATTTATGAATAACACTAAAATAAGAGTTCTACATAACATAAGAAATATTCCTCCTCATATTGAGGAATATTTTTCTCACTCAAATAAGGGAAAGATATTTCTTCAAATCATACTGGGATTTGGAGTCACAATTATAACAATTTATTATTATATGAATTGTTAAAATATAATTTTTGTAAGCATGTTAAAATATAATTTAATTATGAAACAAATAAAATAAATTTAAAAGAAAATAATAATAGGAGATATTGAAAACCAATACAATATTTGTACGAGTTATACTGGAATTTTACATGCTTTAACCATATCACTACAAGAAAACAAAAAATTAGGGACAAAACAATTAGCTACGTCGAGGAAAAAGTTTCTAAATTGTAATTTTTTGGGATTTTTTTTAAATTCATTCTTTAAAATAAAGAAAAATTTCCAACCTTTTTTTTCCTCTCCCACTTAAAATTTATAGACAAAAAATTTGTATTTCGAGACAATTTTTTTGTTTGAAAATTTTTAATTAGCAAAATCGTTTTTAATTGTTATCAATTAGATTTTGTAAAAATGTCTCTAAGGAATCCTAAATCCCACCATTTTATTTTGGGAGTGGGGTAAAAAAATATCAATTCTTTTTTGGGATAAAAACTTTTCGTCTTTAATTTAAATATTAATTGGGAATTTACTAAAAATACAGTAATTTATCAGAAAAATATTTAAAAAGTAAATAAAAGATTATTTAGTTACTATACAACTTGAGACATGAAAACACTGAGGAAGAGAACAAGGTACTTGATGAGTATACATAGAGATAATAAGATAAAGGAGTGAAAGACAAAATCATTAGAAAAGCATTTAAGTACCCAATAGAAATGAATTTAAGCGAAAGTATGAATCGAGTGTCTCATTGGCAAGTCTTGAATATTAGTTATCGAGTAGGAAATCAACTCCCATGAATATTAGTCTTGAATATTAGTTATCATAAATCGAGTGATATCCACGTCTTGCCTTAAATTGTTTATGTTAATGTTCAGTTTAATTAAATTTTAATTACATGGCATTACATGTGTATCTTTTATCATTTTTAACTTGTAACTCTTTTTAAATATTATTTTATTTAAAATGCAGTTATTTTAATTTTTTTAAATTTATGATATAAATATATATTATATGCTAATTAAGAATAGTTTGTTTCACCTTTGAAGAATAAAGAGTAGGAAGATTTTAAATTTGAATCTCTTCATCTATTTCAGAGACAAAGTTAAAATTTTTTTTAAGAGTGTAATTATTATATATAAAAATTAATTCAAAAATAGTTTACACTCATTGTTTACCATGTTATACATTTAAAAATTACTATAATGGAGTGTAATTATGTTATAAATTTTTTTAAGATAACCAATATTATAAAAACTTATTATATATATATATATATATATATATATATATATATATATATATATATATATATATATATATATAATGAGAAATATATATTTTAACATTTTACATTATCTCTAACATAATAAAAAAATATAAATTATTTTTAAAGGGAACCAACAATCAAGACTATTCTTTATTTTATGCATTCGCCCTAATTTATTTATTTTAAAATAATTCATCTTCATTGTAAGAAATTAATATGAGTAACTAATTACTTGATTCATTAATTGATCCTCCAAAAATATATATATATATATATATATATATATATATATATATATATATATATAAAAGATGATTTATTATTGAATTAAACAGATGTCACAACTAATTATTTTTTATGAATCAGTAAATAAGTATTTATTAATTAATAAAATAAGATAATGCTGCTCTCTACTTCAGTCTAACTTTTCTTTTAATATGCAATTTAAATTGTCCTACATAATTTTAACTTATCTATTTTTTCATTTAATTTTATAATATAAATAAATTTATTAACCCATCAAAATAATAAATCATAATTACTTATTCATATATATTAACTCTTAAAAACAATGGATCATAATTTTAGATTCAACCATTCAATAAATAAATATAATAGCTGGGCATAAAATTTTGATAATATATGATTGTAATAAAAAATTTTCAAAAAATTAGAAAAAAAAAAATTGCAAGAACACTTCTGATGACCTGTAAGGGCTAAATAGCCAGAATAAGGGCCAATTAAGCTGCACAGCTTTCGAGTATTGAATTCAAAAATACATAATTCGTCATTTAACCAACACATTTAAGCATCATTATTTTTTAAGATCTATTTCATCTAATAAGGGCGCTCAAGCACTCTTCATGCTTTAAATGAAAACCATAATAAAAGTGATTTATGTGAGATAATTAAAAGAAAAGATTAAAATGATATTAGAATGTTGATGATGAATCTTAATTCTTATGCTATAATTTTTTAAGTACATTAATAATAAAAAAAATATATAAATGAATTATACATTTTTTATACACATTAATTGAATACAATTGAAAATAGAATTAATAATTGAAATAGGATTTATTTGTGTAAATATTAATGTTAAAAATCTTTAATTTTCTTTAAATGGGTTAACTTTGGCTAATTAGTGGACAATAGAACATTTTACCCTTGGGAATTATTCTTTATACATTGAATGAAAAAATATTATTTAATTAACACATGAACAATAGCAATAATTATTAATAGGAAGGAATTACTCTTAACATTTGAAATTCTATGCAATTTATGTGCTATCTCTCATGCAATGTTCTTTTTTCCCCTACCCAGGGAGGAAGGAGGGGGCACTAGGGGGAGCCTTGTCCCCCAACCCTTTTAAAATTTTCATATATATATATATATATATATATATATATATATATAGAAAAATTAATTTATTTTAAACGAAATTAGTTTAGTTTAGCTATTAGCCTCCAAAAAAATAATTATATTATTTTATTAAGATATAAGTAATGTATAGTATTGAAATTATTTATTTTTCATTATATATTTAAAAATTTTCTAAAGTATTAGCACACTTAAAAAAAATTATAACTTAATTACGCTCAATTATAGTATTTTTGAATATACAATATTTGTACGAGTTATACTGGAATTTTACATGCTTTAACCATATCACTACAAGAAAACAAAAAATTGGGGACAAAACAATTAGCTACGTCGAGGAAAAAGTTTCTAAATTGTAATTTTTTGGGATTTTTTTTTTTAATTCATTCTTTAAAATAAAGAAAATTTTCCAACCTTTTTTTTTCCTCTCCCACTTAAAATTTATAGACAAAAAATTTGTATTTCGAGACAATTTTATTGTTTGAAAATTTTTAATTAGCAAAATCGTTTTTAATTGTTATCAATTAGATTTTGTAAAAATGTCTCTAAAGAATCCTAAATCCCACCATTTTATTTTGGGAGTGGGGTAAAAAAATATCAATTCGTTTTTGGGATAAAAACTTTTCGTTTAATTTAAATTATTAATTGGCAATTTACTAAAAATACAGTAATTTATCAGAAAAATATTTAAAAAGTAAATAAAAGATTATTTAGTTACTATACAACTTGAGACATGAAAACACTGAGGAAGAGAACGAGGTACTTGATGAGTATACATAGAGATAATAAGATAAAGGAGTGAAAGACAAAATCATTAGAAAAGCATTTAAGTACCCAATAGAAATGAATTTAAGCGAAAGTATGAATCGAGTGTCTCATTGGCAAGTCTTGAATATTAGTTATCGAGTAGGAAATCAACTCCCATGCATTATCATAAACCTTTTTCGGGTGTGTAAAAGGTTCTATATTACTCTTTTGTGCGATGTTTGGATATATTTTGTGTTTGTAACACGTGTGCATTTCATCTTAAGACTGTACTAATTTTTTAGGCTAATTATAAAAATTATATGTCATGTTGAATATTAAATTATACGAGTTAAATACTCTGAAATACTGAATAAAAATATTATAGCAGAGAGTAGTACCTTTACAAAAGACAAAAAGCGGTGACCAGCAAAAATGGGCTGGTGCTGGGCTTTGTGTCCCAGTAAACAATAGATATTTCTGAAATTTCTGTTTCCCAAACAACTCCAATTTTGGGAATAAATATTTTATTCCAACTAACCCAACAAGCGTTGTATATGGAAAATAATTGGAGTTCACATCTTCCAACTATAATAGCATTATTTCACGTGATATCCACATATTGCCTTAAATTGTTTATGTTAATTTCAGTTTAATAAATTTTTAATTACATGGCATTACATGTATCTTTTATCATTTTTAACTTGTAACTCTTTTTAAATATTATTTTATTTAAAATGTAGTTATTTTATTTTTTAAAATTTATGATATAAATATATATTATATGCTAATTAAGAATAGTTTGTTTCACCTTTGAAGAATAAACAATAGAAAGATATTGAATTCGAGTCTTTTCATCTATTTCAGAGATAAAGTTAAATTTTTTTTTTAGAGTGCAATTATTATATATAAAAATTAATTCAAAAATAGTTTACACTCATTATTTACCATGTTATACATTTAAAAATTGCTATAATAGAATGTAATTAAGTTATAAATTTTGTTAAGAGAACCAATATTATAAAAACTTATTATATATATAATGAGAAACATATATTTTAACATTTTACATTATCTCTAACATAATAAAAAAATATAAATTATTTTTAAAGGAGCCAACAATCAAGACTATTCTTTATTTTCTGCATTCGCCCTAATTTTTTTATTTTAACATAATTCATCTTCATGGTAAGAAATTAATATGAGTAACTAATTACTTGATTCATTAATTGAGCCTCCCAAAATATATATATATATATATATATATATATATATATATATATATATATATAAAAGATGATTTGTTATTTAATTAAACAGATGTCACACAACTAATCATTTTTTATGAATCAGTAAATAAGTATTTATTAATTAATAAAATAAGATGTGATGGGTGGCTGCTATTATGATTCATATTGCTCTCCACTTCAGTCTAACTTTTTTTTTAATATGCAATTTCAATTGTCCTACATAATTTTAACTTATCTATTTCTTCATTTATTCCTATAATATAAATAAATATATTAACCCATCAAAATAATAAATCATAATTACTTCTTCAAATATATTAACTCTTAAAAACAATGGATCATAATTTTAGATTCACCCATTCAATAAATAAATATAATAGCTGAGTATAAAATTTTGATAATATATGATTGCAATAAAATTTTTTCAAAAAAAATTAGAAAAAAAAAAATTGCAAGAACACTTCTGATGACCTGTAAGGGCTAAATAGCCAGAATAAGGGCCAATTAAGCTGCACAGCTTTCGAGTATTGAATTCAAAAATACATAATTCGTCATTTAACCAACACATTTAAGCATCATTATTTTTTAAAATCTATTTCATCTAATAAGGGCGCTCAAGCACGCTTCATGCTTTAAATGAAAACCATAATAAAAAGTTATTTATTTGAGATAATTAAAAGAAAAGATTAAAATGATATTAGAATGTTGATGATGAATCTTAATTCTTATGCTATAATTGTTTAAGTACATTAATAATAAAAAAAATATATAAATGAATTATACAATTTTTTATACACATTAATTGAATACAATTTAAAATAGAATTAATAATTGAAATAGGATTTATTTCTGTAAATATTAATGTTAAAAATATTTAATTTTCTTTAAATGGGTTAACTTTGGCTTGGCTAATTAGTGGACAATAGAACATTTTACCCTTTGAAATTATTCTTTATACATTGAATGAAAAAATATTATTTAATTAACACATGAACAATAGCAATAATTATTAATAGGAAGGAATTACTCTTAACATTTGAAATTCTATGCAATTTATGTGGTATCTCTCATGCAATGTTCTTTTTTCCCCTACCCAGGGGAGGAAGGAGGGGGCAATGGGCCCCAACCCTTTTAAAATTTTCATTCATATATATATATATATATAAATTAATTTATTTTAAACAAAATTATTTTATTTTAGCTATTAGCCTCCAAAAAAATAATTATATTATTTTATTAAGATATAAGTAATGTATAGTATTGAAATTATTTATTTTTCATTATATATTTAAAAATTTTCTAAAGTATTAGCACACTTTAAAAAAATTATAACTTAATTACGCTCTATTGTGGTATTTTTGAATATACAATATTAATCCTTAAAAATATACAGTAAATAAAATATATATAGAGAATAACTGTAATTAAATAATATATTGAATCAATAATATTGGCCTTCTCATGAATAATTTTCTGGCTCCAACCCCGCCTCAACCTCTCCTTTTAAATTTTAAAAAATAAATTAAAATAGACAAATTAAAGGTATTTATAATTCTGACATTAGGGTTGTGGTTGATTATTTGTGGCAATGTAAGAACAACTTTTTGATCGTAACACCCACGTTGCACATGGTAAGCGACATATTAGGATAAAAAACGTTGAATCTAGAGATTGAAGATAACAGATAATATAAAAAACAGGACAGAAGATCAGGATAAGCATAGCATTTAAAAGTCCGTAGAAGGCAAGAAGGCATGATACGCACTAAAAATCTGGCTTAAGATCAGGAAAAATCTCATAGAGATTGGCATTGAAAATCATGGAAAATACACTAAAAATAATGGAAAATGCAATAAATTAATGAAGGTTACTGTGTTTTCACATGTAAGGATGGCAACGGGTAGGGTATTCGTGAAAATCACTCTATCTGAACCTGAACCCGATTAATATTATCAATACTCGAACCCGTCTCAAATCCGTTTAAAATTTATTCTCAACTATCCGAACCTGTCTCAAACCTGATTGTTATTACACGAAAAAAATCTAAACCCGTTTAATTTTATATATTTTAATTAATATTTTGTATAAAAATTATTTTAATTAATAATTTATATTTTAACAATTTAATAATTTCATAAAATATTTAAATTCTATTTTATATAAAATAAAATATATAAATATTATTATAAAAATATATATTTTATATTTAATTAAGTATTTAAGTAAACGGGTTCAGATAACGGATATCTAACATATAAAATCCGAACCCGTCCCGCCCGTTACATGTATTATTTTTTAAACTCGAACTCATCCCGAAGCCAATTATATAATACCTAAATCCGTCCTATTAGAGTTCGGTCGAATCGGGTGCAGGCAAAACCCGACTCATTGCCATCCCTATTCACATGTCAACACATGTAAAGAACTGAGAAAAAACTGTTTCTTGAAATAGTAGTTCAATATAGAATGGGGAAATATTAAATATGCATTGGCCCATTGCCCATTGCCCGTTGCCAACAAATTCTTTGAATTGAATGTTTTATTGCTAATGAATGAGAATTTTATATTAAGATTTTCTAATTGATATAAATTTATATTCATTAATGTTTATGTAATCCATCCATTAATATGGAGAGCTACAATTTTAACGATATACTAATGGGTATATTAATGTGGGTACATTTATTACAAATTGTAGTCTCCATTATGAGGAGTGAGATGAGTTAAATAAATATTAGTGGGCGTAAAAGTGTATTAAATAAACATTAAAGAGTGTAAATCTACACCCATTAAGAAAATCAGATATTAAATATAGTAGCGTGCAATAGCCCATTGTATCTCACCAATAAATGAAGCAAAATGTAATAACTGGAAAAGATAGGAAGCTAATTAAATATAAGTCAACAATTATCTGGGTATGAGGTTTGATACAATAAGTTTTGTGTTCGCGTGTGTATATACCTTTTAAAAAAAAAAAATCAGCTCGTCCAACAACAATTAATTTTAATACTAAACGACAAAGCCACAAAATCGCAAATCTACTCATAGAAATTCCCGCATTAGGTACTAATTTATTTTTAACGTCTAATTAGATCGCATATATGTATATATATATGTATAAAAGATGATTTGTTATTTAATTAAACAGATGTCACACGACTAATTATTTTTTATGAATCAGTAAATGAGTATTTATTAATTAATAAAATAAGATGTGATGGGTGGCTGCTATTATGATTCATGTTGCTCTCCACTTCAGTCTAACTTTTTTTTTAATATGCAATTTCAATTGTCCTACATAATTTTAACTTATCTATTTCTTCATTTAATCTTATAATATAAATAAATATATTAACCCATCAAAATAATAAATCATAATTACTTCTTCATATATATTAACTCTTAAAAACAATGGATCATAATTTTAGATTCACCCATTCAATAAATAAATATAATAGCTGGGTATAAAATTTTGATAATATATGATTGTAATAAAAATTTTTCAAAAAAATTAGAAAAAAAAAATTGCAAGAACACTTCTGATGACCTGTAAGGGCTAAATAGCCAGAATAAGGGCCAATTAAGCTGCACAGCTTTCGAGTATTGAATTCAAAAATACATAATTCGTCATTTAACCAACACATTTAAGCATCATTATTTTTTAAAATCTATTTTATCTAATAAGGGCGCTCAAGCACGCTTCATGCTTTAAATGAAAACCATAATAAAAGTTATTTATTTGAGATAATTAAAAGAAAAGATTAAAATAATATTAGAATGTTGATGATGAATCTTAATTCTTATGCTATAATTGTTTAAGTACATTAATAATAAAAAAAATATATAAATGAATTATACATTTTTTATACACATTAATTGAATACAATTTAAAATAGAATTAATAATTGAAATAGGATTTATTTCTGTAAATATTAATGTTAAAAATATTTAATTTTCTTTAAATGGGTTAACTTTGGCTTGGCTAATTAGTGGACAATAGAACATTTTACCCTTTGAAATTATTCTTTATACATTGAATGAAAAAATATTATTTAATTAACACATGAACAATAGCAATAATTATTAATAGGAAGGAATTACTCTTAACGTTTGAAATTCTATGCAATTTATGTGCTATCTCTCATGCAATGTTCTTTTTTCCCCTACCCAGGGGAGGAAGGAGGGGGCAATGGGCCCCAACCCTTTTAAAATTTTCATATATATATATATATATATATATATATATTTATTTTAAACAAAATTATTTTATTTTAGTTATTAGCCTCCAAAAAAAATAATTATATTATTTTATTAAGATATAAGTAATGTATAGTATTGAAATTATTTATTTTTCATTATATATTTAAAAATTTTCTAAAGTATTAGCACATTTTAAAAAAATTATAACTTAATTACGCTCTATTGTGGTATTTTTGAATATACAATATTAATCTTTAAAAATATACAGTAAATAAAATATATATAGGGAATAACTGTAATTAAATAATATATTGAATCAATAATATTGGCCTTCTCATGAATAATTTTCTGGCTCCAACCCCGCCTCAACCTCTCCTTTTAAATTTTAAAAAATAAATTAAAATAGACAAATTAAAGGTATTTATAATTCTGACATTAGGGTTGTGGTTGATTATTTGTGGCAATGTAAGAACAATTTTTTGATCGTAACACCCACTTTGCACATGGTAAGCGACATATTAGGATAAAAAACGTTGAATCTAGAGATTGAAGATAACACATAATATAAAAAACAGGACAGAAGATCAGGATAAGCATAGCATTTAAAAGTCCGTTGAAGGCAAGAAGGCATGATACGCACTAAAAATCTGGCTTAAGATCAGGAAAAATCTCATAGAGATTGGCATTGAAAATCATGGAAAATACACTAAAAATCATGGAAAATGCAATAAATTAATGAAGGTTACTGTGTTTTCACATGTAAGAATGGCAACGGGTAGGGTATCCGTGAAAATCACTCTACCTGAACCTGAACCCGATTAATATTATCAATACTCGAACCCGTCTCAAATCCGTTTAAAATTTATTCTCAACTATCCGAACCTGTCTCAAACCTGATTATTATTACACGAAAAAAAATCTAAACCCGTTTAATTTTATATATTTTAATTAATATTTTGTATAAAAAATTATTTTAATTAATAATTTATATTTTAACAATTTAATAATTTCATAAAATATTTAAATTCTATTTTATATAAAATAAAATATATAAATATTATTATAAAAATATATATTTTATATTTAATTAAGTATTTATGTAAACGGGTTCGGATAACGGATATCTAACATATAAAATCCGAACCTGTCCCGCCCGTTACAGATATTATTTTTGAAACTCGAACCCGTCCCGAGGTCAATTATATAATACCCAAATCCGTCCTGTTAGAGTTCGATCGGATCGGGTGTAGGCAAAACCCGACTCATTGCCATCCCTATTCACATGTCAACACATGTAAAGAACTGAGAAAAAACTGTTTCTTGAAATAGTAGTTCATTATAGAATGGGGAAATATTAAATATGCATTGGCCCATTGCCCATTGCCCGTTGCCAACAAATTCTTTGAATTGAATGTTTTATTGCTAATGAATGAGAATTTTATATTAAGATTTTCTAATTGATATAAATTTATATTCATTAATGTTTATGTAATCCATCCATTAATATGGAGAGCTACAATTTTAACGATATACTAATGGGTATATTAATGTGGGTACATTTATTACAAATTGTAGTTTCCATTATGAGGAGTGAGATGAGTTAAATAAATATTAGTGGGCGTAAAAGTGTATTAAATAAACATTAAAGAGTGTAAATCTACACCCATTAAGAAAACAAAAATGCTACACAGCTCAAATTGAGCTAGCTCAAAATGGCATATTAGTAATTAAATTGAAATTCATTACCTTTTTACCCTTTTAATATATGAGCCATTGATGATAACTTGTGAGCCATTTAGCTCATTTATAAGCCACTTGACTATAAAATCTCTTTATTTAATATCTACTCACCAAATAACATTTTCCAATGTCAAATTAAGATGCTAGCAGCTGTTGAAACTCTAAAAATTAATGTTATGTGAAACATACAAATTTAGAGATATTGTATATTATAAGTTATTACATATACTATATTTGTTATAAGATAAGATATATTGATTTTTAATGATAAGTTATACTATAAGTTATATTTATTTTTTTTAACTTGAAATATGATATAAATTTGATATATATTAATTGAAATGAAATAAATAGCATTTCAAAAATGAAATTAAATATTATAATAATAAATATTGATATTAAAGTAAGTATCATATTAAAATTGGTTTGAAATTTGATAGTGGTGTTAGAGTGATAATGATGGCGGTGGTTGATTAGTGTAGGTATGGTGACGGTCAAACTAGTTATATTCATATTTTTTCAGTATATAAAATATTAAAATATGATATAAATTTTACTATATATATTTTAAATCATATATACTCCATAAACACTCAAATCACCACGGTTTACAATCACCACTATTATCGTTATTTAAATCATTTACTTACAAATTATATGGATGTAGATAGATATAAATGTAAAAATAAATATTACTTGACATGATATACACTTTTAACAAATAAAATTTATATTTTTGAAAAAAATATTATATATATATATATATATATATATATATATATATATATATACAAACACACACATTAGAGTTTGTATAATATATATATTTCATGCAATAAAATGTTGGATGAGGGCAAGTAGCCTGATTGACATAGAAGCATGCATCTTAGCGTGGTTCAAGGTTTAAGCTGTAACACGCCTATGTTCGGTAGTGCGTTCTACTATTCCGGTGACCAGTGTTGTCCGGACAGCTAGGATGCCTAGAACTACACTTCAATATGAGTGAGGAGACATAAAATAATGAAATACAAGAAAAGAAAATACAAGAAAAACAAAGGAAAAATAATAGCAAAGAAATGTAACCAAGTTAAGCGAGCCGGGAACTCTAGCGATGGTGATCAGACGGAAGTCACGGCGTGGACCGTTGACTAGCCTCGACTGCGGGAACCCCGAAAACATTTTTAGGACTTAAATAGACCCTTATTGAAGAATAAATATCATTAGAAAGATCAAAGAAAAATTAAATAATTAGTACAAAGAAAAGTGAGAAATCGAAAAACAGACAAAATCCTGTTACTCAAAAATCGAATGCAACCCAAACAGGGGCATTATGGTCATTTGACATCCCGAATTGTCTTTTGACCTAAATGTCCATTAAAAATAAATGATATTACACTTAGAAAATAAAATGAAAAATTAATTTGGTGGTACCTAAAGTAAATAGTGAGAATTAAGGGTTTAATGTGGAATAAGTGAAAATTAAGCTTATTATATGATTTAAATTTTGTGAGTGGACCACTAGGGATTTAATTAAACACTAAATGGCAGCTGTAATTCCATTATCCAAGCTGAAACTTCATCTTCTCCAAGTGCTCTCAACCTAGCCGAATTGAAGAAGGATAAACCTCCATTGCCGTTTTCTTTAAGTTTCACCTAACCTCTTCATTTCACCTCTAAACACTTAGAATTCTTCATTAAAGATTGTCTACACATCATAAGGAAGAGCTTGATACCAAAATCAAGAAGTTTAATCAAGGTTTGGCAAGTCCCAACCATAGGTAAGTTTACATTTTTGAAGATTGCTTTGTTAAACTTTGTGTACATGTTATAGGTGTTGGATTTGTGAATAAAATTTTCAAGTTTGAGGAGTTATTGATATGTCCATTTTGGACAGCCATGGAGTTATGTATTTAATGATTTATTATTACATATATTTGATGTAAATTCATATTGAGTAGAGGGATTTAATATCCTAATAAATTATTTCCATGAAAATGTGATTATTGTGCACTTAAATTGGAGATTGACGAATTGTGGGACACTTTGGCATTGTAGAACATTTCGGCAGCCTTGGGATACTTTGATAAATGTATGAGTTCATGAAGGTATTGGCAGAATATTGACATTAAGGATTGATGGATATGTATATAGATTGATTGTGTAAAGTGTATGTAAGAATGAGTAATGTTTAGGTGTATATGTGATTGTACTTAGACTTTGTAAATTTGAGTTTTAATTGGTGTATTGAGGATAATTGTAATCTGCCCAAAGTGACTTTAAAGTGAAGTGGTATATAGTTTTGGTAATGTACCAAAACAGAATTGGTAAGGGAAGTGAACATATAGTAAGGTAAATGTGTCATTGATGTATGTTTAAGCAATGTGATTAAGGCAGTATGCATTTTAGCCTATAACTTTAAATGTGTAACCTCAATTGGTATGAGACCAATCGGAGGTGAAACTAGGCACAAAATGTGCCAACTTTTATTGAGAAAGCATACCAAAATTCTGCTTGCAAGGTGACATAAAAAAATGACCAATTCGGATTAGGTGCAATTGAGACCTGAAAATTGACCAATTGGGCAGCAGTTAGTTTTTAGGCCATAACTCACTCAAAACAGGTCCAATTGACCTGAAATTTTAACCATGAATAGTTAAGACCCATACCTACAAGTCTTATGAAGACACCAAAGCCCAAAAATGACCAGAAGCAAGTCAAAAAGCTTGCACAAGTTCGGGTCCAAAAACTGGCCGAACCAAAGTTGACCAAATTGACCTAAAATTGACCTAATTTGATGTCATTTGACCAGCAATAGTATAATGACCATAACTTGGTCTACTTAACTCGGAATGACCCGAAATTTTGCCCCGCGTGCAATAAGACATAGATCTACAAGTTTGTAGTTTTGACCGAAACCCGAAAACCAAGGGAACTAGGTCGTCCGGCTAGGTCAAACTAGTATTCCGAAATCCAGCAAAATGCAAGAAAACGCAGTATACATAGAAATGAGTTTGGTAAAACATACCAACCCTAAAATACTATCGAATATGACATATTAATAACGTTAAGACCTAATTTACCTCAAACGCATCGAGGGTCGATATATGGGTTGATTAGGCAAATAAAGGTATTCAGTGAATTAATTATCGAACATTATCGTTAGAGACAAATTAATTTAGTACTGAAACACTTCAAATTGTGTTTCTCAGTTGGTAAAGACTTAGGAAAAGGGAAGGAAACACTGAGTCCAGACCAGGAGACAGTCATCAGAGGTTTGTGCACAACTAGTTTTTAACTGATTTTGTTTGAATATTTCATATGATTAAATGACATACTTTTCTTATGTATTATGTTTAATAAGCATTGGATTTAATTCAATGATTATTGAAAATTGTTATAGTATGTATGAATTTAGCTTTGTGAAATGGTATTTCCACAAGTATTAAGCATTGTTATGGATTGAATAAATTATGTTTTGGAAAATTGTGATAGAACATGTTTTGAATTGTGATAGTAATTTTCATGGAAAAGTGTAAATTTATGATTTGAATTGTGATGAGCATAAAAATTATTGGATATTGGAATTGACTTTGAATCAAATTATATTGTGATTTATGCTCACAAAAAGGATTGTGATATTGTTTTATATCTCACTATAGATGCTTGACTAGGTTATTACCCGTCTCTCTCATTTGTTGAGAAGACAATGGAGTTAGTTGTGTTTTGATTACCATGGTACGTGCACAGGCTTAGATTTTCCTCTGATTTGAGGTTAGATCTAAGTTTTTATCGTTATGGCCCTTGCGGAAGATTCATTATTGTGGTGTGTACTGTGCACGATGATTCGACCTCCCCGACCATAGGGAGTTAGAATCTGATTCGACCTCCCCGACCATAGGGAGTTAGAATCACATCGAATATGGCCCTTTCGGATTAGTCTTGCATAGTTAGTGAGATAAAGATTGATTTTTGAGATGCATAATGATTTTTGAGATACATAATGATTTTTGAGATACATAATGATTTTTGAGATACAGAATGGCTTTTGAATGGTAAAGAATTGTGATTTCAATTATGACTTATGTATAATTGATTTTGTTGGCATTACCTAAATGGTTTATGATTTGATAAATTGAATTTTATGATCGAAGTCATTTTATACAAATGATTCACATTATTGGCAATGAATATTTTGAGTTTTGGAATTTGATGAGTATTCAGATTTCCAAATTATTTACTGTAAATTTTGTCAATGTATATTGTATTATGTTTTAAATTATAGTTATGCACCACTGAGTTCACCACTCAGCGATAGCTTTGTATGCTGTCGCAGGTAAGAAGAGCATAGAGCAGTGAGTAAGTTTCTTTGAAGACACTTTCAGGTCAGCTCCAGGTATATTATAGGTATACCCATATACATAGGTCTGATGTATGCATGTAATAATATGTATGTAAATTATTTGAGCTGTTGTAAATTAAAATTGTACATTGAAGTTGTATAGAAACTCTTGTCAAATATTTTGGTATGTAATTAAATGTAAATTATTGTAAATGTAAATTTGAGATTTTATTTACTTGAATAGTTTTGTATTATATTTCTTGTATCTCAGTCTTTCAAAAATCACTGCGGATTTGAGTTGAGAAAAATATTGTGTTGAGAAATATGTTGGAGTTGAGATTTGCAAATACATATTGAAGTGCTTTTTACAGGTTTTCTGAAGAACTGTTTTATCCAAAATACAGATGGCACTCTGCCAAAATTTTTACAGAAATTCCAAATAATTTAAATGTGTTAGTTCTATCACTTCAGTTCAAAAAGGTTTTTAACACCTGTAAATAGTGCTCACCACTGTAAAAGAAGTAAGAAAAGTTTTGAAAATCCCTTGTAGTGTATTTAATGGGTTATCAGTAGACGGGGTTGGTAATTCATTAGGTATACTACGGGATCATGTTATGCCTTATAGAAGGGTAGGGTGTGACATGTTTAAGTGGTATCAGAGCAATGGTTTTAAAGTAAATTTTGAACTGTGGATTTGAAATCTTTTTGTCGGTAACTACAACTGCTCAAATGTTTAATACATATAGTATATTTACATCATAAATATGAACTAATGGAGAGGAATCTCCTTATGCTGGTTGTACAGGAAGAGAAAATCTTGTGAAAAGATATGGAAGAGAAGAATGAGACAATAGAACAGTCCGTGATGGCAGAAGTACAAGTTGAGGCCCCAACTCCACAAAGTGTCGAAGGTCTGATCTGCAGCTTTTACTGCATACAAATTACTGCACAAATGGCCCAGCAAATGGCCACTTTCTTTCAACAAATGACTGATAATCTGTCAGCTCAAACTCAAGCACAAACCCAACCCCCACAAGGGCCGTGTGAAATGGAAAAGAGGGAGAAACCTATGGGTCAGAGCTCGAACAGTAATTTGAGAAAGAGAAAAGAATTTAAGGAATCCCGAGCTCAGGGATATGATAGAGGCGGATCATCAGGGCAGAGACCACCAAGATCTAGTCGTCGAACAACTAGAAGTTCTTACCCTCCCCGCCAATGTGAAACTTGTGGAAGATATCATGGTGGGATATGCTATAAGGCTATTGGAGCCTGTTATAACTGTGGAGGCACAGGACACTTTGCCAAGGACTGCACCAGTAATCGCAGAGTTGGACCACCTCCTACTACTGCAGAAGGGTCGCCTGAGTCCCGTCACCGAGTTCACAACCACCCAACAGAGGTAGAGGCAGGGGTAGAGGTAGCCCAGCAGGCAGCCAAGGCACAGTGAAACATTCAGAGCAAGACAGTGCTCCAGCCAGAATCTATGCAATAAGACAGAGGGAAGAGGCCGAGACATCTGATGTTGTGGCTGGTACCTTCTCAACTTTTAATCAAGATGTGTTTGTGTTATTTGATCCAAGTTCTACCCATTCTTATGTGAGTGCTAGCATCATTGATTGTATTGTTGTTCCATGTACAAAAATGGACTTTGAGGTGCTAGTAACAAGTCCGCTAGGACAGGAGGTCAAGGTTAATAAAATGTATAAGGATTATGATAGTAAGTGGAATTAGTTTGGAAGAGTTTATCGGCGAAAAGTATTTTCTAACACACCATAAATTATAAAGCTAATTGGCAAGCCTACTTAATGTAAGGCAAGAGGACCTAAAAGTAAGTTACAGTAATAGAATTGCTCTAGATGAGGGCAAAGATGTTACTGTTAGTAATTATTAATGGATATTGTAATCAGAATCGATTTAGGATATTAGTGGATTTGAGAAAGATAAGATATTAGAAAACCTAGTCCATGAGGTTATAACGTAGTGACTATATAATGTTCTCGATGTTTGTATTGTAAGCTGCAGATTACAGTACTGACACGAGATTATTGTGTAGAGCTACGTGCTTCCTCGTGGTATAATAAATTAAGAATATTTGTAAGTAATCTATAAATTGATACAGTTGCACCCAAATAGAGTACTATTACTGGAAATAAATGTGAAAATTTTAGTCAGAAATTTAAGACTTCAGAACTAGCCTATCAAACGACTACACTTGTAAGGTAGCTAGAGTCAGTGACTCGGTTACATTAATGTGAATTACCTGTACCACAGTAATTGCTATAAGCTTAGAGATATCAGTACGACTTATCATCCTCAGATGGATGGACAGTCGAAACAAGTGATTCAGGTAAATTTTGAAACTCATTGAGTTTCTATAAATAATGAAATGATAATAATAACCTGTAAAATGTAATAAACCCTCGAGAATATACTGAGAACTTCTGTCATTGAATCCGAGGGGAGATGGGACAGATACATCCCACTAACAGAATTTGTATATAATAATAAGTGTCGAGCTAGCATACAAATAGCACCCTATGAAATATAGTAAGAGAATGGATAACTATGGATTTTGTGATGAGACTTCTGAAGACACAGAATAGTCATGATGCATTATAGGTTATAGTTGATAGACTAACCAAGTCTGCTCACTTTTTGCCAGTTCGGATGGATTATAGCCTGGAAAGATTGGCCAGATTGTACGTATATGAGATTGTAAAATTGCATGGAGTGCCAGTATCAATTGTGTCTGACAGAGATCCTAGGTTCACTTCTAGATTCTGGGGTAGTCTTCAGAGAGCCCTAAGAACTAGATTAAACTTCAGCACAGCATTCCACCCCCAGACAGATGGCCAACCTGAAAGGGTTATTCTGATATTGGAGGATATGCTACGGGCTTGTGTGATTTAGTTTGAAGGTAGTTGGGATACACACTTTCCTTTGATTGAGTTTGCTTATAACAACAGCTACCAATCAAGCATTGGATGCCTCCATATGAAGCTTTGTATGGCAGAAAGTGCAGAACTCCCTTATGTTGAGATGAAGTAGGTGAAAGGAAGATGATTGAGCCAGAAATTGTTCAGCAGATAGAGGAAAAGATTAGATTGATCAGAGATAGACTCAAGGCTGCATCAAATCGTCAGAAGTCCTATGTTGATTTGAAAAGAAGAGATATGGAATATGCAGTGGGTGATAAGGTATTCCTCAAAGTTTCTCCTTGGAAGAGAATTATGAGATTTGGCAGAAAGGGGAAACTGAGTCCTCGTTTCATTGGACTATATGAAGTTCTGGAAAGAGTGGGTCCTTTAGCATATCGGTTGGCATTACCTCCAGAGTTAGCAAGGATACACAATGTCTTCCATGTGTCCATGTTAAGGAGGTACAGATCAGACCCATCTCATGTACTATCAGTTGAAGAGATTGAGGTAAATCCAGACCTCTCATATGAGGAAGAACCCATAAAAATTTTGGCTTATGAGGTGAAGCAGCTGAGGAACAAACAGATACACCTGGTTAAAGTGCTGTGGAACCAACATTCAGGCTAGGAAGCAACTTGGAAACGTGAAGAGGATATGAGGAGACAGCACCCACAGCTGTTCAGAGACTAATACCAGGTAAAATTTCGAGACGAAATTTATTTAAGAGGGGGAGAATTGTAACACCCCTATGTTCGGTAGTGCGTTCTACTGTTCCAGTGACCAGTGTTGTCCGGACAGCTAGGATGCCTAGAACTACACTTCAATATGAGTGAGGAGACATAAAATAATGAAATACAAGAAAAGAAAATACAAGAAAAACAAAGGAAAAATAATAGCAAAGAAATGTAACCAAGTTAAGCGAGCCGGGAACTCTAGCGATGGGTGACCGCACCGGGAAGTCACGGCGTGGACCGTTGACTAGCCCTGGACTGCGGGGAACCCTGGAAAACATTTTTAGGACTTAAATAGACCCTTATTGAAGAATAAATATCATTAGAAAGATCAAAGAAAAATTAAATAATTAGTACAAAGAAAAGTGAGAAATCAAAAAACAGACAAAACCCGGGTTACCGAAAAATCGGGAATGCAACCCGAACAGGGGCATTATGGTCATTTGACATCCCGAATTGTCTTTTGACCTAAATTTCCATTAAAAATAAATGATATTACACTTAGAAAATAAAATGAAAAATTAATTTGGTGGTACCTAAAGTAAATAGTGAGAATTAAGAGTTTAATGTGGAATAAGTGAAAATTAAGCTTATTATATGATTTAAATTTTGTGAGTGGACCACTAGGGATTTAATTAAACACTAAATGGCAGCTGTAATTCCATTATCCAAGCTGAAACTTCATCTTCTCCAAGTGCTCTCAACCTAGCCGAATTGAAGAAGGAAAAACCTCCATTGCCGTTTTCTTTAAGTTTCACCTAACCTCTTCATTTCACCTCTAAACACTTAGAATTCTTCATTAAATATTGTCTACACATCATAAGGAAGAGCTTGATACCAAAATCAAGAAGTTTAATCAAGGTTTGGCAAGTCCCAACCATAGGTAAGTTTACATTTTTGAAGATTGCTTTGTTAAACTTTGTGTACATGTTATGGGTGTTGGATTTGTGAAGAAAATTTTCAAGTTTGAGGAGTTATTGATATGTCCATTTTGGACAGCCATGGAGTTATGTATTTAATGATTTATTATTACATATATTTGATGTAAATTCATGTTGAGTAGAGGGATTTAATATCCTAGTAAATTATTTCCATGAAAATGTGATGATTGTGCACTTAAATTGGAGATTGACGAATTGTGGGACACTTTGGCATTGTAGAACATTTCGGCAGCCTTGGGATACTTTGATAAATGTATGAGTTCATGAAGGTATTGGCAGAATATTGACATTAAGGATTGATGGATATGTATATAGATTGATTGTGTAAAGTGTATGTAAGAATGAGTAATGTTTAGGTGTATATGTGATTGTACTTAGACTTTGTAAATTTGAGTTTTAATTGGTGTATTGAGGATAATTGTAATCTGCCCAAAGTGACTTTAAAGTGAAGTGGTATATAGTTTTGGTAATGTACCAAAACAGAATTGGTAAGGGAAGTGAACATATAGTAAGGTAAATGTGTCATTGATGTATGTTTAAGCAATGTGATTAAGGCAGTATGCATTTTAGCCTATAACTTTAAATGTGTAACCTCAATTGGTATGAGACCAATCGGAGGTGAAACTAGGCACAAAATGTGCCAACTTTTATTGAGAAAGCATACCAAAATTCTGCTTGCAAGGTGACATAAAAAAATGACCAATTCGGATTAGGTGCAATTGAGACCTGAAAATTGACCAATTGGGCAGCAGTTAGTTTTTAGGCCATAACTCACTCAAAACAGGTCCAATTGACCTAAAATTTTAACCATGAATAGTTAAGACCCATACCTACAAGTCTTATGAAGACACCAAAGCCCAAAAATGACCAGAAGCAAGTCAAAAAGCTTGCACAAGTTCGGGTCCAAAAACTGGCCGAACCAAAGTTGACCAAATTGACCTAAAATTGACCTAATTTGATGTCATTTGACCAGCAATAGTATAATGACCATAACTTGGTCTACTTAACTCGGAATGACCCGAAATTTTGCCCCGCGTGCAATAAGACATAGAGCTACAAGTTTGTAGTTTTGACCGAAACCCGAAAACCAAGGGAACTAGGTCGTCCGGCTAGGTCAAACTAGTATTCCGAAATCCAGCAAAATGCAAGAAAACGCAGTATACATAGAAATGAGTTTGGTAAAACATACCAACCCTAAAATACTATCGAATATGACATATTAATAACGTTAAGACCTAATTTACCTCAAACGCATCGAGGGTCGATATATGGGTTGATTAGGCAAATAAAGGTATTCAGTGAATTAATTATCGAACATTATCGTTAGAGACAAATTAATTTAGTACTGAAACACTTCAAATTGTGTTTCTCAGTTGGTAAAGACTTAGGAAAAGGGAAGGAAACACTGAGTCCAGACCAGGAGACAGTCATCAGAGGTTTGTGCACAACTAGTTTTTAACTGATTTTGTTTGAATATTTCATATGATTAAATGACATACTTTTCTTATGTATTATGTTTAATAAGCATTGGATTTAATTCAATGATTATTGAAAATTGTTATAGTATGTATGAATTTAGCTTTGTGAAATGGTATTTCCACAAGTATTAAGCATTGTTATGGATTGAATAAATTATGTTTTGGAAAATTGTGATAGAACATGTTTTGAATTGTGATAGTAATTTTCATGGAAAAGTGTAAATTTATGATTTGAATTGTGATGAGCATAAAAATTATTGGATATTAGAATTGACTTTGAATCAAATTATATTGTGATTTATGCTCACAAAAAGGATTGTGATATTGTTTTATATCTCACTATAGATGCTTGACTAGGTTATTACCCGTCTCTCTCATTTGTTGAGAAGACAATGGAGTTAGTTGTGTTTTGATTACCATGGTACGTGCACAGGCTTAGATTTTCCTCTGATTTGAGGTTAGATCTAAGTTTTTATCGTTATGGCCCTTGCGGAAGATTCATTATTGTGGTGTGTACTGTGCACGATGATTCGACCTCCCCGACCATAGGGAGTTAGAATCTGATTCGACCTCCCCGACCATAGGGAGTTAGAATCACATCAAATATGGCCCTTTCGGATTAGTCTTGCATAGTTAGTGAGATAAAGATTGATTTTTGAGATACATAATGATTTTTGAGATACATAATGATTTTTGAGATACAGAATGGCTTTTGAATGGTAAAGAATTGTGATTTCAATTATGACTTATGTATAATTGATTTTGTTGGGATTGCCTAAATGGTTAGTTATGATTTGATAAATTGAATTTCATGATCGAAGTCATTTTATACAAATGATTCACATTATTGGCAATGAATATTTTGAGTTTTGGAATTTGATGAGTATTCAGATTTCCAAATTATTTACTCTAAATTTTGTCAATGTATATTGTATTATGTTTTAAATTATAGTTGTGCACCAATGAGTTCACCACTCATTGATAGCTTTGTATGCTGTTACAGGTAAGAAGAGCATAGAGCAGTGAGTAAGTTTCTTTGAAGACACTTTCAGATCAGCTCCAGGTATATTATAGGTATACCCATGTACATAGGTCTGATGTATGCATGTAATAATATGTATGTAAATTATTTGAGCAGTTGTAAATTAAAATTGTACATTGAAGTTGTATAGAAACTCTTGTCAAATATTTTGGTATGTAATTAAATGTAAATTATTGTAAATGTAAATTTGAGATTTCATTTACTTGAATAGTTTTGTATTATATTTCTTGTATCTCAGTCTTTCAAAAATCACTGCGGATTTGAGTTGAGAAAAATATTGTGTTGAGAAATATGTTGGAGTTGAGATTTGCAAATACATATTGAAGTGCTTTTTACAGGTTTTCTGAAGAACTGTTTTATCCAAAATACAGATGGCACTCTGCCAAAATTTTTACAGAAATTCCAAATAATTTAAATGTGTTAGTTCTATCACTTCAGTTCAAAAAGGTTTTTAACACCTGTAAATAGTGCTCACCACTGTAAAAGAAGTAAGAAAAGTTTTGAAAATCCCTTGTAGTATATTTAATGGGTTATCAGTAGACGGAGTTGGTAATTCATTAGGTATACTACGGGATCATGTTATGCCTTACAGAGGGGTAGGGTGTGACATGAGCCCTCTCTATATTAGATATTATTTTTTTCCATTTATAAGCATACCTAACACAATACGTTCTTTATATATGTATATATATATATATATATATATATATATATATATATATATATATATATATATATATATATATATATATATATATATTCGTTGATTTGAAAAGTGGATGAGGGCTAATAGCCCGATTGCACATGCTCCCAAGCATAAGGTAGAGGGTTCAGGGTTCGAATTTTTCCTTTGCCCTTTTTTTTTATGATTCTTTATAATTCTTTTCATTAAAAAATATAATATTAAACTGCAATAATTGGAAGTATTTTTAAACCCTAATTAACACTTTTCCTTAAAATTATAATGTAACAAATGTTTAGATTTAAAATTATAAGATATATATAAATCATTTATTTATATACATCTAGTTTTATAGTATTAACATCACTTCACTACT
This sequence comes from Hevea brasiliensis, assembly GCF_030052815.1. Taxonomy (NCBI): domain Eukaryota; kingdom Viridiplantae; phylum Streptophyta; class Magnoliopsida; order Malpighiales; family Euphorbiaceae; genus Hevea; species Hevea brasiliensis. The sequence continues at coordinate 95,603,117 of NC_079493.1, forward strand.
ATTAGAATAATCACCTATACAACGATCAATAGTTAAGTCAGCACCACTGCTATAATCACCACATGTACAATATTACTACCATTATTATCATTAAATCATTGTTTTTAATTTAATAATAGAGGGAGATAGTCAAAGATATTTAGAGAATGATAGAAATAAAATGAATTATAGATAGAGATATTAAGATTATCATATATATATAAAGATAAATAGAGGGAGAGAGAGATAAAGATGTGGACAAAGATATATAAAAATGCACAAATCAATATATGTGTTGATTTCAAAATCAACATATATATTGATTTATACATTTCTATATATCATATATATAAAGATAAATAGAGGAAGAGAGAGATAAAGATGTAGAGAGAAATATATAGAAATGCATAAATCAATATGTGTTGATTTATTGATTTATGCATTTCTATATATTTCTCTCCACATCTTTATCTCTCTCCCTCTATTTATTTTTATATATATGATAATCTTAATATATCTATCTATAACTCATTTTATTTCTATCATTCTCTAAATATCTTTGACTATCTCCCTCTATATTTAAATTAAAAGCAATGATTTAATGATGATAATGGTGGTAATATTGTACACGTGGTTATTATAGCGGTGGTGCTGATTTAACTATTGATAGTTGTATATGTAACTATTCTAATAGTAGTGAAGTGTTGTTAATACTATAAAATTAGGTGTATATAAGTAAATGATTTATATATATATCTTATAATTTTAAATTTAAATATTTGTTATATTATAATTTTAAGGAAAAGTGTTAATTAGGGTTTAAAAATACTTCCAATTATTATAGTTTAATATTATATTTTTTTAATGAAAAGAATTATAAAGAATCACAAAAGAGAAAAAAAAAAAAAAAGGGACAAATGGAGGGATGGAATCCTAAACCCTCTACCTTATGCTTGGGAGCATGTGCCAATTGGACTATTAGCTCTCATCCGATAAATTTTTGTACACACACACACACACACACACAAAAGAGTTATTTCAAAATCAACACATATTGATTTATACATTTCTATATATCTCTCTCCCTCTATTTATCTTTATATATATGATAATCTTAATATCTCTGTTTATAGCTCTTTTTATTTCTTTCATTCTCTAAATATCTTTAACTAGCTCCCTCTATATTTAAATTAAAAACAATGATTTAGTGATGATAATCGTGGTAATATTGTACACGTGGTGATTGTAGCAGTGATGCTGATTTAACGATTGATTGTTGTATAGGTGATTATTCTAATAGTAGTGAAGTGGTGTTAATACTGTAAAACTAGGTATATATAAATAAATGATTTATATATATCTTATAATTTTAAATCTAAAAATTTGTTATATTATAATTTTAACGAAAAATGTTAATTAGGATTTAAAAATACTTCCAATCATCATAATTTAATATTATATTTTGGAATGAAAATAATTATAAAGAATCACAAAAGAAAAAAAAAAAAGGGACAAATGGAGGGATCGAATCCTTAAACTTCTATCTTATGCTTGGGAGCATATGCCAATCAGAATATTAGCCCTCATCCACTTTTTAAATCAACGAAAATATATATATACATATATAAAGAATGTATTGTGTTAGGTGCGCTTATAAATGGAAAAAAATGACATTTGACATAAGGAGGGCTTGAACCCTGAACCACGCTAGGATGCGTACTTCTATGCCAATCGAGCTACTTACCCTCATTTAACATTTTATTGCATGAAATATATATATTATACAAGCTCTAATGTGTATATATATTATTTTTTTCAAAAATATAAATTTTATTTGTTAAAATTATATATCATGTCCAATAATATTTATTTTTACATTTATATCTAATTATTTTCTGCAATCTAATTCATTATGCTAGCTCATCACTGCTGCATGTAGTAGCTCATATGTGCATGCATTAATACAATAGACACACTTCTCGAATCATCAGTTCTTGAATGGTGTGCATGGCTGCAAGCAATAATAGCTTATTGCATGCACACTTTCCCTTGCATGAGCCATTAAATAAGCTACCTCACCAACTCCAAGCTTTGAAATTATTTTTAAGCTGTTTCATCTCTTTCTTTTAAGGGTATAACAGTAAAACTATATATATCAGTACCATTTGAGCTAGCTCAAATTGAGCTATTTAGCAGTGCTCTTAAGAAAATCAGATATTAAATATAGTAGCGTGCAATAGCCCATTGTATCTCACCAATAAATGGAGCAAAATGTAATAACTGGAAAAGATAGGAAGCTAATTAAATATAAGTCAACAATTATCTGGGTGTGAGTGTTGATACAATAAGTCTTGTGTTCACGTGTGTATATACCTTTTAAAAAAAAAAAATCAGCTCATCCAACAACAATTAATTTTAATACTAAACGACAAAGCCACAAAATCACAAATCTACTCATAGAAATTCCCGCATTAGGTACTAATTTATTTTTAACGTCTAATTAGATCGCATATATATATATATATATATATATATATATATATATATATATATATATATATATATAAAAGATGATTTGTTATTTAATTAAACAGATGTCACACAACTAATCATTTTTTATGAATCAGTAAATAAGTATTTATTAATTAATAAAAAAAGATGTGATGGGTGGCTGCTATTATGATTCATATTGCTCTCCACTTCAGTCTAACTTTTTTTTTAATATGCAATTTCAATTGTCCTACATAATTTTAACTTATCTATTTCTTCATTTAATCCTATAATATAAATAAATATATTAACCCATCAAAATAATAAATCATAATTACTTCTTCAAATATATTAACTCTTAAAAACAATGGATCATAATTTTAGATTCACCCATTCAATAAATAAATATAATAGCTGAGTATAAAATTTTGATAATATATGATTGTAATAAAATTTTTTCAAAAAAATTAGAAAAAAAAAAATTGCAAGAACACTTCTGATGACCTGTAAGGGCTAAATAGCCAGAATAAGGGCCAATTAAGCTGCACAGCTTTCGAGTATTGAATTCAAAAACACATAATTCGTCATTTAACCAACACATTTAAGTATCATTATTTTTTAAAATCTATTTCATCTAATAAGGGCGCTCAAGCACGCTTCATGCTTTAAATGAAAACCATAATAAAAAGTTATTTATTTGAGATAATTAAAAGAAAAGATTAAAATGATATTAGAATGTTGATGATGAATCTTAATTCTTATGCTATAATTGTTTAAGTACATTAATAATAAAAAAAATATATAAATGAATTATACAATTTTTTATACACATTAATTGAATACAATTTAAAATAGAATTAATAATTGAAATAGGATTTATTTCTGTAAATATTAATGTTAAAAATATTTAATTTTCTTTAAATGGGTTAACTTTGGCTTGGCTAATTAGTGGACAATAGAACATTTTACCCTTTGAAATTATTCTTTATACAATGAATGAAAAAATATTATTTAATTAACACATGAACAATAGCAATAATTATTAATAGGAAGGAATTACTCTTAACATTTGAAATTCTATGCAATTTATGTGCTATCTCTCATGCAATGTTCTTTTTTCCCCTACCCAGGGGAGGAAGGAGGGGGCAATGGGCCCCAACCCTTTTAAAATTTTCATTCATATATATATATATATATATATATATATATATATATATATATATATATATATATATATATATATATATATATATAAATTAATTTATTTTAAACAAAATTATTTTATTTTAGCTATTAGCCTCCAAAAAAATAATTATATTATTTTATTAAAATATAAGTAATGTATAGTATTGAAATTATTTATTTTTCATTATATATTTAAAAATTTTCTAAAGTATTAGCACACTTTAAAAAAATTATAACTTAATTACGCTCTATTGTGATATTTTTGAATATACAATATTAATCTTTAAAAATATACAGTAAATAAAATATATACAGAGAATAACTGTAATTAAATAATATATTGAATCAATAATATTGGCCTTCTCATGAATAATTTTCTGGCTCCAACCCCGCCTCAACCTCTCCTTTTAAATTTTAAAAAGTAAATTAAAATAGACAAATTAAAGGTATTTATAATTCTGACATTAGGGTTGTGGTTGATTATTTGTGGCAATGTAAGAACAACTTTTTGATCGTAACACCCACGTTGCACATGGTAAGCGACATATTAGGATAAAAAACGTTGAATCTAGAGATTGAAGATAACAGATAATATAAAAAACAGGACAGAAGATCAGGATAAGCATAGCATTTAAAAGTCCGTAGAAGGCAAGAAGGCATGATATGCACTAAAAATCTGGCTTAAGATCAGGAAAAATCTCATAGATATTGGCATTGAAAATCATGGAAAATACACTAAAAATAATGGAAAATGCAATAAATTAATGAAGGTTACTGTGTTTTCACACGTAAGGATGACAACGGGTAGGGTATTCATGAAAATCACTCTATCTGAACCTGAACCCGATTAATATTATCAATACTCGAACTCGTCTCAAATCCGTTTAAAATTTATTCTCAACTATCCGAACCTGTCTCAAACCTGATTGTTATTACACGAAAAAAATCTAAACCCGTTTAATTTTATATATTTTAATTAATATTTTGTATAAAAATTATTTTAATTAATAATTTATATTTTAACAATTTAATAATTTCATAAAATATTTAAATTCTATTTTATATAAAATAAAATATATAAATATTATTATAAAAATATATATTTTATATTTAATTAAGTATTTAAGTAAACGGGTTCAAATAACGGATATCTAACATATAAAATCCGAACCCGTCCTGCCCGTTACAGGTATTATTTTTTAAACTCGAACTCATCCCGAAGCCAATTATATAATACCTAAATCCGTCTTATTAGAGTTCGGTCGGATCGGGTGCAGGCAAAACCCGACTCATTGCCATCCCTATTCACATGTCAACACATGTAAAGAACTGAGAAAAAACTGTTTCTTGAAATAGTAGTTCAATATAGAATGGGGAAATATTAAATATGCATTGGCCCATTGCCCATTGCCCGTTGCCAACAAATTCTTTGAATTGAATGTTTTATTGCTAATGAATGAGAATTTTATACTAAGATTTTCTAATTGATATAAATTTATATTCATTAATGTTTATGTAATCCATCCATTAATATGGAGAGCTACAATTTTAACGATATACTAATGGGTATACTAATGTGGGTACATTTATTACAAATTGTAGTTTCCATTATGGGGAGTGAGATGAGTTAAATAAATATTAGTGGGCGTAAAAGTGTATTAAATAAGCATTAAAGAGTGTAAATCTAATTCCATTAAGAAAATCAGATATTAAATATAGTAGTGTGCAATAGCCCATTGTATGTCACCAATAAATGAAGCAAAATGTAATAACTGCGAAAGATAGGAAGCTTAATTAAATATAAGTCAGCAATTATATGGGTGTGAATGTTGATACAATAAGTCTTGTGTTCGTGTGTGTATATGCCTTTAAAAAAAAAAATTAAGATTAGCTCGTCCAACAACAATTAATTTTAATACTAAACGACAAAGCCGCAAAATCACAGCCCCCTCTCTATATATGGTCAACCATTTCCCTCTTTTATATATATATATATATATATATATATATATATAACCTTCACTCAAATATAATTATATCACAAAAATAATATGAAAAAAATTACTTACACAAATTAAAGAATATAAAATTTAACATAATCTACATGAACCTATACCACTAAACAAGCCAACTATAAAGGAAAAATAATTATAATTACTAATTATTCTTCTCACATTTACAAGTCACTAAAAAAAAAAAAAAAAACTCATGGAATTAGGACACTTCTACACTTTGTGAGCTCTTACAGTACAGAAGTCAACCAACTATTCACATATATGCTACTAAAATTCTAATACTCTAATTATTAAAATTTATAATTTAAATTTTTCTAAACTTCCTATTTTATCTAATTTTAATTTAACTTACTCAAATATGTTACTATACTTTTCTATGAAGATTAAATAAGTAAATTAGTCCACAACATTTATTTTAAGATTAAATAAATTTAATTTCTGATAAAAATAAAATAATGATTTTTTATTTTTTAATAAATAAATATTAATTTTATTGTTTTAAAATATTACAAATTAATTATTATTTGTAAAAAAAAAAAAACCCTAAAATTAATAAACCCATTCCCAGATTTTACCATCTCATCAGAACTTCACTGTTTCTAAAAATCCAACCCCAGATTCGTCAGTATAATTATTCAGTGCCAGGAATAATTATTGATTATTGATCACATCATACGTTTGATTGGTTTATCACACGGTGCACTCCTCTAGTCATAGCATCCTGAAGAACATGCTGATACGTTTGCCAGCAATCTGGCATGATTGTTCAGTGGATGACATCCCCTAACAACATTTCTTCTTTCTCCCACCCCATTTTCGACATTGATCTGCAAAGTATCGGGCTTTATCTAGAATTGTTCCTAGGAGCTCAATATCAGTTTCATCCTGGTTTCTAGGATGTTCTTCATTGTTCGAAAGACATAGGATAGGATGATTTGGTGCTCCAATTATTGATGTGGTGTCGTTGATTTGGTAAGAAGTAAATGGGTTTATTGATCAATTGATTTTGGGTTTGTTCCAATGGTTGATTTACTGTTGTTATTTTGGTCTTGTTGATTTGTTCGATTATTAATTTGATCCAAATCTGCATATTTGGATTGATATTATATCTGTTGTGTTCTTCATGTTTTTCATTTTTTCAAAATTTTAATTAAATTTAAGTTAAATTTTTTTTAAAAAAAAATAATATTTTGTTATTAAAAATAAATTATTTTATTGTGCAGATCAATTTGAATTTAATTAAAAGTTGAATGATTAATTTGGAAAAAAAAAAAATCAAAATGAGCTTTATTCGCACCTCTTAGGCATATTTGATCTTCCAAAATAATAAGACAGACAAGAGGGCATTCTTGCCTGCAGTTGATGTCCCTTACTTGTAACTTCAGCTGAATTAATAATTAAATTAAAATTGGAATTAAATTTATTTAATTAAAAATTAATTTAATTGAATCTAAATCAAAGTAAAAATTAATTTAATTGAATCTCTCCCTATATAAACCCATCTTCTAACCTTCACTCCAATATCCACCAATATAATTATGGAAAATTACAAAAAAGTACCCTGAGCTTCTACTTATTTCACTTCATGGTCTGTAGTTCACTTTGTGACAAAGTAGCACCTTGAGGTTTCCCTCCATTAGCAAATTATAACTTTTCGTCCATCTCTGTCAAATACATGGTAACGTGGATTGAAAATGATTTTTTAAATAATTTCACTTTTTTTAATGATTTTTATTAATTAAACATTAAAAGAAAAAGAAAAAAAAATGTCTTTCTTGTTACTACAAATGAAACCCTCCTTTCACCCTTTATCTTTTGCGGTTGGTGTTGATGATCACGAGGCTTTACCATTAGGGGTATCTCAATTGTATTGTCCATTGATGTACCAAAAGGAAAAAAAAACCAAATTAGATAGCATATGTATTGCATAAGTTAGCAACCATAAATGATATAGAAACACCACTTTGGCTTGCATAACAACAGTATCTGATTGTAAATTTACCATGGGAAAGAACTAAGGTTGGCATTCACTAATGTTGTGTCCTTTCTTCATTGTTCAAATGCAAGCTCTCAATGCGCGAAGTTGATCCAAATGTATTTATATTTAAAGAGTTTCTTCATAAGAGGAATGCTTCTATTCTAAAGATACAATAGGCAAACTTTTTGGAATGCTGAAAATTTTAACCGTAGGGTTCACATATATTATGCGAGAATGAATTGGATCACACTCCTAATAAGAACTGTTTCACTTTGTTATACTCTATTTTTCTCATTAAAAATAGAGCATGATTATTCTAGCTCATTCTCTTATAATGTTAATTCTTCATAATGGATACTTACGAACCTAGAGTATACTTATGAAATCCAAACGATCCCAATGAATTCCTGGAATGCTTTTGTTCTTACCGTAAATGATTCATTGTGCTTCTTTGGATTAAATTGTGGGAGATGGTATACAAATTGGTGGGTATTTTTTTAATGTACTTATAGGCCTAGTTTTGTTTCTAGCTGCAAGTAGGGAGGTATTGATTCTTCACTAATTTGTGTTATAATGACAAGATGCAAGCAAACATTCTTGTATTGGTTTTTGTCCACTTGGTATGGATCTTTTGGAATGTTTTAGCCATGATGACATGTCCATATTACGACTTAAGTTTTTTCGTATGCACTTGGATTATCCATATATTACTTATTATTTAAGTTCTATAATTGAATAGAAACTACTAAGTGAATTGATGCATAGATTGGTTTCTTTGTGAAAGTGCATAAGGTAGTAAAAGGAGTTGACAAATACCTATTTCTGCATATCTTATATTTTTTGCTGTTGCATTTTTTCCATAAATTAAAAAAATAATAATAAAATCGAGAGGTTTGATAAAAAAGTTCAAAAGTGCCTATATACCTTTCTCTTGATGATGAGTTGGCAATTAAAATGTTTTTATTTATAAGATAAAAGAATAAGGTATATGCTTGCCCCCTTAACCACTATTGTCAAATGATGGAAATGATATCCCTATGTGAACACTTGAGTGGCAAGCAACTTCAAGGCATGTGCACAGAAGTTGGGACAAGTTTCAAATTTGCACATGAGCTCTATCCCTCTATTGTTTCAAGCACTCAAGGTCATATATTGATAAATCATTTCTAGAAGGAATGAAATGTATAGATGACCTTGAATTCACTGATTGCATAAATTTTGAAAGAGCTGCAAATTTAGGAGTCATTGATCATGAGAGGAGGAAGCCTCAATAGACTTCACAAAGTTTCCATGACAATTGCTAAAAACTAGAAGATTTGGCATGGCTTACTCTTGCTCCAAACCTCAAGTTTCACTAAAGAAATGTTATGCAGTTTCACTAAAGGTCTCGGCAAATCAGTGATCCGATCATGTGGGGAAGGAGGTGAGCACAGATGATGGCGCAAGGTAAAAAGGAAACCTAAAACTTCTTTTTTCTTAATTTTTAATTATTAAAAAAATTATTTAAAAATATTTTTAAAGTATTTTTTAATGCCACGCTAGCACATTTAAACGATGTTAGATAAAATGACTCAATTTGGTAATGACGCAGTAATTTGAGATACCACTTTATTATAAAGTAAAGCATAGATTCTAAAGTGAAAATTCAATGAAACCATAGGGTACTTTTTTATAATTTTCCCTATAATTATTATATCACAAAAACAAATAGATATGAGGCCTTTGGCCGCCATAGTTTATTCTATGTTGTTAACATCCCTTTTCCTTGGAATTTCAGCTGAGCAATGAGGAACGCAAGCTAGTGGTGCCTTGTAACACCCCCGTTTGCATAGCCTGGTAGATTTCACTGTTCCGGTGACCGGTGTCGGTCCGGACAATTAAGAAGATTAGAGCCACACTTAAGACAACTTGAGAAGCCATAAACACAAATAATTAGTAATGTTTAATTAGTTAACTATAAATAAGAAAAACAAAACATAAGAGGTTAAACGAGCCGAGAGTCACAGCGATGAGTGACCTCCTAGGGAACGACTGCGAAGTCATTTTAAACTCAAATTTTGAACCGTAAAAAGTGACGCTGCAGTCCTTAGGACCCTTACGAACACAGTGGAAAAGAGAAAATCACGAAAAAGAACTGTTAAGCCAGTCAAATAATTAGGTCAGGGAGCCGGAAGAAATATTGGATTATTTACAAACCGGGATGAACTGGCGAGGGGCAATTTGGTCAATTGATCCCGAGAGCTGACTCCTGACCTAACTGTCAAATAAAATCAGAGAAAAGAAAATTTCGAAATCGAGAATTAAATTAAAGAACTAATAGAAAAAAAAAAGAAAAAAAAAAGAAAGAAGATGGAAAAGTCAAAGTTGATGACATCATGAATGATGTCATAAACAAATTAATTAAGTGAATTATTAAATTGGAATTTTTGGTCTTCAAAAAGGGATAAAGATGAAAGAAAATAAAGAAAAAAAAAACAAAAAAATCCTTTTTTCTTCTTCTCTCTTTGCCGCCCCATTTCTCCCTCTCATCTCCATGAAAGCTTCTTCCATTTAAGCTTACAATTAAGCTTGATTCTCTCCACTTAATTTACATAACTCCCCTAAAAACTTTGTTAGAACTTGTAATCTCAACTTAAGCACAAGGATTACAAGAAGAAAGAGGAGCTAAAGATAGGGTTTTGAGGATTTAAGAGAGGTGAGCATGTTAACTTGTTACTTTCCATTTTTAATGCATCATTAGTTGTTGAATTAGCTTGTAATGTGTTAAAATGAAATAAAAATATGGGGAAGGACAAACTAAAATTTCGGTCAGCCATGGATGTAGGAAAGTTTGATGTATTTTGAATGAATTAAAGGTGTTAGTAAGTTTGTATGAGTATGGTAGTAGGATAGAGATGCATAAATGTAGTTAAATATAATAATTTAGTAAGTTAGGGTTTTGGGACTTAGGGTTTGTGAACCAAATTTTGAAGAAATGCATAAATGATCTCTTTGACCACTTGTGAACTGAAAAATGGTCAATAATGACCAAAGGATATGTGTGGAAATTGTGAAAATGAAAACCAAATTCGTAGGTCCAATGGTCATGCTGCTGGCAGCATGACCAAACCCACTTTGAAGGACCAAAACTCAAATTTCACAAGTCCAATTGATATGCCACCAATTGGAGATGAAAATAGACATAAAATAGCACAATTTTCATTAAGAAACCATGGCCAAAAACTGACCAAAACTTAGTGAGACAATTGACCAAAGTGAAATGAGAGCAGGCTGCCACTGCACCAAACTAACCAAATGAACAGTAACTGTTCATTTGGTCATAACTCGAGCTAGGAAGGTCAAATTGACCTGAAATTTTACCAGCAATTAGATAAGGTATAGATCTAAAACTGTCATGAAGAACACCACCCCAAATTATTCCATTAACCCATTCAAATTATTGAGCAAATTTGAGTTAATAAAACCTGCAACTCTGCAGAATTTCTATTGAGCAGTAATGTTTGAAGGGTTATAACTCTCTCTACAAAACTCCGATTTAGGCGATTCTTGAACCGATGGAAACCTAAGACATAGTAGAACATTTCATATGAAGAAAGTTAGACCAAATTATGAACTTAACTTAATCAAATTACTGACCAAAGTTGGATCAAAATCTGCCAGAACCCAAAATCTCAGCAAGAACAGTGCACGTGAACAATAATTTTATTTTGGCCATAACTTGAGCTACAAAACTCCAATTGAGGTGATCCAAAAATGATAATACACTTAAGACAATAAGGAACATTTTCTATGAAGGAAGTTTTGTCAAATTCTAACAGTAGATTGACCAATGAAACAGTGCAACTTCGGAGAACCAAAACCGAAAATTGGCAATTTTGCCAAAATGACCTAAGCTTTGAGAAAATGACCAAAACCAACAAGTTTAATGACCAAAATGTGGTATGTGGGTGAAGTTGGAGTTCCCATACCTATTAAGCCTTGGAAAGTCAATAATTTGACTTGAATAGTGCAGTGAATAGTAACCCAAAACACAAAATTTCGAGAACGTCGAATTTAACACGTTAGAGCTAGGTAAATATGAAGCTAAGTTTATTTTGGATTTATTTTAAGTTCTAGTACTGAAACATTGTAAAATTACGTGTTTCAGTGGAAAAGAATACCGGGACAGAACCCGAGGAGTCGAGTCAAGGCCAACAGGCGACTCGTTTGAGGTTTGTGCACAACATCACTATGCTTTAAAATGTGTTGATAAAGTGAATGAAATATGTATTTTACATTTGCTTTGAATTATTGAGAATTTATTTGTGACATTAGTTATGATGTTTTGACTCAAATTGTTGGAAGTTATTGTGTATATTTGAAATGACAATGTTTAACAAATTGTTAAGATAAGTTTTGAAACCACAGTATCATGACCATATGTTTGAACGCCTCACTAACACGATTAGTGGGGGTAATTAGTTTCGAATTTTGATTCCTTCTCTGGAGAAGTGTTGAGGTGTGCCAGTAGAAGAGGATGTGAATGGATATCCATATATTTGAGCTAGCTAGCCTTGTGATGTGATTTCTCTTTAGCCTCTGGCTATTGAGATTCTATTTGTTTCGAATGGCATGATCTAACTGTGGGTTTTATGAAATGTGTTTTGATACTTTGAAATGAACCTGGTTTGCATTAAAATCTCATAATTTATGTTTTGTGTTTAATGCTCATGTTTAGTCAAATTTTTGAATAAATGTGATTTAAGTTTTGCATAAAGATTATTTTTGTATGTTGTGCACCACTGAGTCCTAGTACTCAGCGATAGCTTCTATTGCTATCATAGATACAGAGATTAGAGGAGCAGCAGACTGAGCTGCTGAGGATTGAGGATCGTTCTGCTTTGAAGCTATCGGGTATAATTTATATCCTGATCGTAAATATTTATTTTGATGTCTGTAATGCACATAATTGTATGGACATGTGAAGATGGGTTTTGAGCAGCTTGTACAAAATCTGTATAAAATTTTGTAATAAACTTTAGTTTGGATTTTCTTAATGTAAATTTTTGTATGATGTATACATAAATTATTTATCTTTAAAGAAATATGAATGTATGAAATTGATTGACTATACCTTGAGGACTATTGAATTTTGAACTTGAGAAATTTATGGAAATGATTGTGAAATTGATTGAGTTGATTGTGAAATCGAAGCAGTTGTTGAGAAAAATTTTTAGAAGTGCTTTTTACAGGTATTTGAAGAACTGTTTTCTCAAAATACAGTGGAAACTCTGTCAAAATTTTTATAAAAATTGCGAAAAAATAAAATGGGCCAAAATTTCCAACTAGCTTTCAACTTAATTACATGTTTTAAATATTTATTAGAAATGCTCACCACTTATCAAAAAGAAGAAAATTGTTTTAAAATCCCTTGTAGGGTACTTAATGAGTTATCGGTAGGTGAAGTTCGGTAGTTCATTAGGTATTCTACGGGATCATGTTATGCCTTACAGAGGGGTACGGTGTGACATGTTTTAGTGGTATCAGAGCAAGTTTTTGAAGTATGTTTTAACTTGTGAATTTGTGTCTTTTCTTTATTAAGTACAACTGCTCAATGTCCATAATTGTTACATACAGTGCATTACATCATGAATATGAACTAACGGAGGGAAATCTCCATGTGTTACTTGTTCAGGAGATACCCTAACTTCAGACTGCAATGGAAGAAGGGGATCGCTCAGTTGAGCGAATTGCTGAAGCCGAGGCACAAGGAAGCCCCACTTTACCGAATGTCGTGGGTCACAAAGACTAGCCCCACAAATGCCGCAGCCTCGCCTGCCGCATGTGCCAGATGGCTGCGATGTTTCAACAAATGGCTGGGGGTATGCCTACTCAAGCTCCACCCCAACCACCTGTGGCACAACCACTGCCTCCAGCCAGACAATGTGATAAATTACTGAAGTATGGGGCTGCAGAATTTAAGGGTACAGTGGACCCTTTAGAGGCAGAGCAATGGCTTGAAAGAATGGACAGAGTATTTAAGAAGCTGCACTGCCAAGATGAACTAAAGTTTGAGTATTCTGTGTCTCTACTGCAAGGGGATGCGTATGATTGGTGAAAGACCATCCCCCACAGCTTAGCTGAACCACCAGTGCTAACCTGGGATGACTTCATCAGAGAGTTCAAACAGAAATACATCCCAGATGCATATGTTGATCAGAAGTTACAAGAGTTTCTGAGTCTAAAACAAGGCAACAGAACAGTGGCAGAGTATGAGAGGGAGTTCTCTCGCTTAAGTCATTATGCTGAGAGTCTCCTCTCTACCAGCAAGGCAAGGTGTAAGAGATTTGAGACGGGTTTGAAGCCCAGCATAAGGATGCAAGTTGTGGGATTTCGACACAGCAACTTCTCAAAACTTATGTCTCAAGCACTTGAACTGGAGAGAGTTGAAGCAGAAGCAACCCCAATGAAGGAAAAAGCCGAGAAATTAGAAAAAGACAAGGGGGAAAAATCAGTTGAACAGAGTTCTGGTGCTACCTTTGGAAAGAAAAAGAAGTTTAGTAGACCCAGCAGGGGTCGAGGTGGAAGATTTGGTAGGGGCCGATTCTCTGGACAGAGACCCCCTAGGTCTGGTCAGCAGTCGAGCAGGGGTTCACATTCTGCCCGCCCCTGTGAGACTTGTGGCAAGATTCATGGGGGGGGAGTGTTATTGGGCCACTGGAGCCTGCTTTAACTGTGGAGGCAAGGGTCATTTAGCAAGAGACTATACTAGTGCTCCGAGATATGGTCCAGCTCCTACTACTGCTGAGGGATCTATTCAGAGTCCTGCTCCCAGAGGTTCACAGTCTGTTGGCAGAGGAAGAGGGAGAGGTAGAGGCACTGCTTCAGGCAGTCAGGGTACAGTTGGTCAATCAGCACAAGGGAGTGCTTCAGCCAGAGTCTACACGATGAGACAGCGAGAAGAGGTTGAGACTTCTGATGTGGTAGCTGGTACATTTTCTATCTCTGATCAAGAAGTATTTGTATTGTTTGATCCGGGTTCAACCCATTCATATGTTAGTGCTAGCATAGTCAGTTCACTTGCTGTTCCATGTGTGCAAATGGGTTTTGAAGTGCTAGTAACTAGTCCGTTAGGACAAGAGGTCCGGGTCAACAGAATCTATAAAGACTGGCCCTTTGGTGATCCAAGGACATGTTTTCCGTCAGACTTGATTGAAATGCCCTTCAGAGAGTATGATATCATCTTGGGCATGGATTGGTTAGCGGGCATCACGCCATGATTGATCAGATCAAGACAGATTACTTTTGGTCTCCTCTGCATGCGGTGATGTGGTAATACACGGGAGAGGCATTTATCGCCATCAAACATCATTTCGGCCGCACTAGCCGTAAGGATGATCGTAAAGGGTGTGAAGCATACTTGGCACATGTGATAGACACCCAAGTGGGGAGTCCAAAGACTAAGGGACATCCTCATCAGATGTGACTTTTCTGATGTATTTCCGATGAATTGCCGTGATTACCTCCGAAAGAGAGGTGCGATTTGAAATTGATGTTATGCCCGGTGTGGACCCAATCTCCATAACGCCATATAGAATGGCACCTGCAAAATTGAAAGAGTTGAAAGTGCAGTTGCAAGAACTGCTTGACAAGGGCTTTATCCGCCTAGTGTGTCACCTTGGGGAGCGCCAGTGTTGTTTGTAAAGAAGAAAGATGGCACTCTCCGCTTATGTATTGATTATCGGCGGTTGAATAAGGTGACAATAAAGAATAGATATCCATTACCCGCATTGATGACTTGTTTGATCGGTTGAGGGGTGCAATATGTTCTCCAAAATTGACTCGAGATCGTTATTATCACCGAAAGTACAAGAGCGTAGTATTTCTAAATCGCCTTCGTAACCCGCTATGGCCATTATGAGTTTTTGGTTATGCCATTCGGTTAACTAATGCTCTGCCGCTTTTATGGATCTGATGAACACTATCTTCAGACCATACCTCGACCAGTTTGTTGTGGTATTCATTGATGATATATTGGTCTATTCGAGGAATGCAGAAGAGCACGATAGACATCTACAGATTGTACTGCAGACTTTGAGGGAGAAACAACTATATGCCAAATTGTCGAAGTGTGAATTTTGGCTGAAGGAGATATCCTTTTTGGGGCATGTAGTATCAGAAGAGGGCATTAAGGTAGATCCAAGTAAGATTGAAGTCGCCCCAATTGGAGGCCACCTAAATGTCACGTAAATTGTAGTTTTCTGGTTTAGCCGATACTACCGTAGATTTGTGAAGGGATTCTCCATGTTGGCATCTCCATTGACCAAGCTGCTTAGAAAAGATGTAAAATTTCAGTGGACGGACAAATGCCAGCAAAGTTTTGATGAATTGAAGAGATGTTTGACAGAGGCTCTAGTCCTGACTTTACCTACACCGGGTAAAGAATATACAGTTTATAATGATGCTTCTCACAATGGGTTAGGTTGTGTATTGATGCAAGATCGAAATGTCATTGCCTATGCATCACGCCAGCTGAAACCGCATGAGAGGAATTATCCAACACATGATTTGGAGCTTGCAGCTATTGTGTTTGCTCTTAAGATCTGGAGGCACTATTTGTATGGGGAAAAGTGTTACATCTATACAGATCATAAGAGTTTGAAGTATTTGGGCACCCAGAAAGAGCTGAATTTGAGACAGAGGAGATGGTTAGAGTTAATAAAAGACTATGATTGTCTGATAGACTATCAGCCAGGGAAAGCTAATGTTGTGGCTGACGCCTTAAGTTGCAAGACTATGGCAAGTCTACGGGTTACTCCTTTGTCTTTGGTACATGAGTTGAGATCATTACATGCCAGTTTAGAGATTAGTGATGATGGGCAGACAGCAGTTGCATGGCATGTATAGCCAGTGTTGATTGATCATATCAGAATGGCTGCTCAGAATGATCAGAAGTATCAAAAGCTGTTGGAAGAAGTCCGGCAGGGCAAGAAATCAGAATTTTCAATCAGAGATGATGATCTATTGCTACACCAGGGCAGAATATGTGTTCCTAATGATGTTGAATTGAGGAAGATCATTTTGAAGGAAGCACATGAGTCTCCTTTTGCCATGCACCCTGGTGGTACAAAAATGTATAGAGGGCTAAAGGAGCATTACTGGTGGATGGGTATGAAGAGAGATGTGGCAGAGTTTGTGTCCAAATGCCTAACTTGTCAGCAAGTAAAGGCAGAGCATCAAGTACTGGTTGTTACATCCACTACCAGTACCAGAGTGGAAATGGGAGAGAATAACGATGGATTTTGTGATGGGACTTCCGAGGACACAGAAGAGTCATGATGCAGTTTGGGTCATTATTGACAGACTGACTAAATCTGCTCATTTTCTGCCAGTCCGGATGGACTACAGTTTAGGAAGATTGGCCAAGTTATACATCGATGAGATTGTGAGACTGCATGGAGTGCCAGTATCCATCGTGTCAGACAGAGATCCGAGGTTCACTTCTAGATTCTGGGGTAGTCTTCAGAGAGCCCTAGGAACTAGATTGAACTTCAAGATCGCATTCCACCCACGCATGATGGCCAGTTTGAGAGGGTAATTCAGATCTTGGAGGACATGCTACGGGCTTGTGTGATTGAGTTTGAGGGCAGTTGGGATACACACTTGCCTTTGATTGAGTTTGCTTACAACAACAGCTACCAATCAAGCATTGGAATGCCTCTATATGAAGCTTTGTATGGCAGGAAATGTAGAACCCCGTTGTGTTGGGATGACGTGGGTGAAAGAAAGATGATTGGACCCAAAATTGTTCAAATAGATCAAGAGAAAATCGTGGTGATTCGAGATCGACTTAAGACCGCATCGCATCGCCGTAAGTCCTACATTGATTTGAAGAGAAGAGATATTGAGTATGCAGTGGGTGAGAAAGTTTTCCTCAAGGTTTCTCCTTGGAAGAGAATTATGAGATTCGGCAGAAAGGGAAAACTGAGTCCTCGTTTCATTGGGCCATATGAGGTTCTGGAAAGAGTGGGTCCTTTGGCATATCGGTTGGCACTACCTCCAGAGTTGGAAAAGATACATAATGTCTTCCATGTATCTATGTTGAGGAGGTATCGATCAGACCCATCTCATGTACTGCCAGTAGAAGAAATAGAAGTAAATCCAGACCTCACATATGAGGAAGAACCCATAGAGATTCTGGCTTATGAGGTGAAGCAGCTACGGAACAAGCAGATACCATTGGTAAAAGTGCTGTGGAACCATCATTCAGGCCAAGAAGCTACTTGGGAACGAGAAGAGGACATGAGGAGACAGCACCCACAGCTGTTCAGAGATTGATACCAGGTAAAATTTCGAGATGAAATTTATTTTAAGGGGGGGAGAATTGTAACAACCCCGTTTGCATAGCCTGGTAGATTTCACTGTTCCAGTGACCGGTGTCGGTCCGGATAATTAAGGAGATTAGAGCCACACTTAAGACAACTTGAGAAGCCATAAACACAAATAATTAGTAATGTTTAATTAGTTAACTATAAATAAGAAAAACAGAACATAAGAGGTTAAACGAGCAGAGAGTCACAGCGATGAGTGACCTCCTGAACGATCGCTAAGTCGCTTTAAACTCAAATTTCGAATCAAAAGTGACGCTGCGGTCCTTAGGACCCTTACGAACACAAGTGGAAAAGAGAAAATCACGAAAAAGAACATAAGCTACCAAATAATTAGGTCAGGGAGCCGGAAGAAATATTGGATTATTTACAAACCGGGATGAACCGGCGAGGGGCAATTTGGTCAATTGATCCCGAGAGCTGACTCCTGACCTAACTGTCAAATAAAATCAGAGAAAAGAAAATTTCAGAATCGAGAATTAAATTAAAGAACTAATAGAAAAAAAAATAGAAAAAAAAAAGAAAGAAGATGGAAAAGTCAAAGTTGATGACATCATGAATGATGTCATAAACAAATTAATTAAGTGAATTATTAAATTGGAATTTTTGGTCTTCAAAAAGGGATAAAGATGAAAGAAAATAAAGAAAAAATAAACAAAAAAATCCTTTTTTCTTCTTCTCTCTTTGCCGCCCCATTTCTCCCTCTCATCTCCATGAAAGCTTCTTCCATTTAAGCTTACAATTAAGCTTGATTCTCTCCACTTAATTTACATAACTCCCCTAAAAACCTTGTTAGAACTTGTAATCTCAACTTAAGCACAAGGATTACAAGAAGAAAGAGGAGCTAAAGATAGGGTTTTGAGGATTTAAGAGAGGTGAGCATGTTAACTTGTTACTTTCCATTTTTAATGCATCATTAGTTGTTGAATTAGCTTGTAATGTGTTAAAATGAAATAAAAATATGGGGAAGGACAAACTGAAATTTCGGTCAGCCATGGATGTAGGAAAGTTTGATGTATTTTGAATGAATTAAAGGTGTTAGTAAGTTTGTATGAGTATGGTAGTAGGATAGAGAGGCATAAATGTAGTTAAATACAATAATTTAGTAAGGGTTTTGGGACTTAGGGTTTGTGAACCAAATTTTGAAGAAATGTGTCGACACCATATTTTGGCCGATCCCCAGAATCAATAAAAGTCTTCTTTGGATAGCTAATCACGTTTCCGATCCCTCTTTGATAGGCGGTCACATTTCCGATCTCTCCTCACAAAGAATTGAATCAATGCTAAGTCCTCACATTCGTTAAAGCCCTACCGATCTCTCAAATCATTTACCGATCTCTCAAACCCGTTGTCGAATTTCCGAACCCGTCGAGTATATTCCTGATCTCTGTTGATAAATGAAATGAACTGGCACTAGATCCTTCCTTACCGGTTTTACTGCCGACCTCCCTTTCGAAAAGTTTAAGAGCTAAAGTTTTGGTTCGATTTAATGAGGATTCCGATCTTAAGTGTTCGAGTTAAATTTTCAATCAAGTCCCATTCAGCATTTCTTCCCCACCGATCTCATGATTATTGTGCTTTCCGATCTGTTATACTTAGATTAATAATTGCATTTAGCTCTTGTTTCGCTATGCTCATACAATCAAATACTTAGGCAATTCAGAGATTTTCCGATCACATCCATTCATTGAACAAAAGTAACATTCCATTTCATTTCACTTTTTGTACAAGCTATTCAGCTGGAGGATCACCCTCAGCTTGATTTACATTTTGCTCACTCTCTCTCTCACCCTCGGCTTCCTCCTCACTGTCTTCACCATCGCCCCCAGGAGCCAGGTTGGCCATCCAGGAGAAGTCCTCTTCAGGGTAGCGCTTCTGGAGTTCGGCCAAGAGGTCCTTGTGAGCATTCACATAGGCTCCGGCTATTCCCGCCACCATCTCTTCGTCTCTCTCCTTCAGCTCCTCATCTTTCTCCTTAAGCTCCTCATCCTTCGCCTTAAGCTCCTCTATAAGTTGAGCAACCTGAGCAGCTTCGTTGGCCTGGAGCGCCTGGACTTCTCCGAGAGCCCGATCCCTTTCAGCCAGGACATGAGACTGTTCGGCCAGCTTGTCTTCATAGTACTTCGCCCGTCCCTCAACTTGAGATACATAATCCCGAGCGGATGAGAGTTGGGATCGGAGGGAAGCCACTTCCTGATTTTTCTTCCCGATCTCCTTGCCCAGACGCTAAACCTTTTCCCAAACCATGGTCTGATTCACCAAGCACTCCACGTTCAGGCTCATGGATTGAGTCAAGATATCATCAAGGCTGTTCGGGGATAGCCTGTCCCGATCCTCCCGAAGAAAGATGGAAGCCCCCAAGACTTGGGCAAAACCGGGGTTCTCCCGAACGGTCCAGCTATTCTTCAGGGACTCGATTAGCTTTTGAGCGCCACGAGAAGAGGTCCTCCCAGAAGATTGAGAAGGACCCCTTTCTGTGCTTGGAACAATTGGAAGAGGTGGAGGTTGCTCTTCCGATCTAGGAAGAGATCGGACGGCTTCAGCGGTCGGCAGATCCAAAGGTTGAGGCGGGTCTCTTTGTATCTCCCCAGGTTCGCGATCGGGTGTTCGAAGCATTTCCGAACGCTTCATCTCCTTTACTTTCCGGAAGATCTCTCTTTCCTTCTTCCGCTTCCTGGAACCGTCACCACCCGCCATACCTGCACAAAGAAAAGGTTAGTGAGATCGCTAAGGTCGTGAGAACTGAGATATAGAAAATACCAATGCCGAGGTCAGAGAGCGAAAGTTCGCGGTCTTGGCCGGTGAGCAGTTGAATAGTCCAATGGTGCAGCTCGGCAGTCACTGCATCCAAACAAGAATACTTTTGAGTGGCAGCCAGACTCTTCAGATCCATCACTATTAAGCTTTCCTCCTGACTCAGGGTAATGTGCTTCGGAAGCAAGGGCCCCTGGTACCACCAGCTACGGGGAAAGTCCTCAAAGCAGCTCGGATCTTTGCTCCTCAGAATGAAGAAACGGTTCTTCCAATTCTTAAGGGATGAGGGCAGATGGGAAAAGAGCCCGCAATGAGGCTTCGCCTGAAAGAACCAGTATTCGTCATCCTTTCGGCGAGTTAGTCTGTGCAGCTCGGCGAACACCTTAGCCGTAGGTCTGATTCCCTTTGCTCGGCATAGACCTCGGAAGGCTACAAAGATCCACCACGAGTTAGGGTGAATTTGAGCAATGCACGCTCGATGAAGTTTTAGGACCTCCTTATAGAAATCATTTAGAGGGAACCGGAGACCGGCCTTTAACTGTTCCTCGTACACCATAACCATGTCATTCTCTTCGAAGGAGTGATCGACACGAAGATCGCCGTGGCACTTGATTAGCTCGTACGAATCAGGCCGAATGTTGTATTCTTGGCTAAACGATTGCAGATCGGATTCTCGAAGAACCGATGGTAGCTCGTCTATAGGGAGAGTCTCTCTCCCTGAAGAAGGTGCAAGCCTTGATGGTATGACCCGCCCCCGAGCTGGAGCAGAGGCCCTGGGAGGTTCTTGTTGAACGCTTGGCCCGACTACCTCTTCTTCATCAGAGGACCACGAGAATTGGATGGAAGGAGGGCTCGCTGCTCTCTGACCTTCGGCACCGCTCATTTTCAAAAGAAACAAAGAACTTAAACTAAAAAGAGGATCAAAGCCCTTACCGGAGTCTGATCGGCGTCGGAAGAACTGGAGAAAATGAGAGAACTTCGAAGTTGCGAGCGAGAGACTGAAAATGGAATGAGAGAACTGGCTAGCCCCTCACCCCTATTTATACTAGTCCGAGCATTTAATGCTCGCGAGGTTCCATGCAGTGCATCGGTTAACGGGATTCGCCAATGCTCGACACGCCTCGAACATTCCGAGATCGGTTAATTAGAGATCGGCATAATGAGTTGAATATTTTGAATAAAGGATCAGTTAAGAGTCGTTTTGTTAGGAACCAGATCGGACAAATATATCAGAGATCGGAAAATAATCAATAAGATAATAATTGGAGAAACAAGACTTTTATTTCCAAAAAGATCGGATTACATCATTAGGGCGATCTCTAGGGATCGGATTACAATAAAGGACTAACTACATCATTTGGGTGATCTCTAGAGATCTGATTACATTGACAGACTACATAATTTGGGCGATCTCTAAGGATCGGAATACATTGGAGATATGACTATATCAAAAGGCTGATCTAAGGATCAGTTTATAACTGATCCCAAGGATATTGCCGACGGATGCTTCATCCGCCGTTTAACACCCAATGTGGATCGTAATCGCCGTTTAACACTCAATGTGATGAGAAGCCGAATGAACTCGATTGAGCGACTCGAGATCGGTACAACCGAGGTCCGCAATACAGATCGGTCAAATCCAGCTTCTCTCACCATCGCGATTAAGGTCATCCAATCACCGGGATCGTAAATTTTCAGTCGGTGAGTAAGGAAATCCATCGAAAAAAGATCAAAAACCACAATCATGGCCGGAGCGACCGCCGGAGCAGCTAGAACTAGAAAAGTAAGAAGGAAGAGGGGGAAATCGATGAAGGAAATGTCTCTCATGGACGGGGTATATATAGGGAAAATGAGCATTTATTGTCGATGCAAGAACGGCTTAACGCCGGAATCGAGGGGCAATTAATGCTTTGACCAGACCGGACCTGAGGAAAGGAAAAGATCAGAATAGTAGATCGAGAGATGGGAGACCAGCATGAAAGATCGGAAAGAACATGTGAAAGAGATCAGAAAGAGGAGGGATCGGAAGGCAAAAAGAATAAGACAAATCCCAATAACCGTCGTCAGAATCAGAGCCGAGGTAGTTAAAGCGTTGCAGACGAGATCTCCACTGCACGCCTAAGAATTGCCCGCAATGCTGACAGGTGCCAGGGCATGTCATGACAGTCCTGTACATCCCAATCTCCACCGTTGATCACACTTGTAAGGACAAACCCGGAACCCTTGGATCAAGAGAGAAGACGACAATACCAGCGTCTTTCGCTCTTAGCCCTCAGATCGTTCCGGACAAGGAGATTTGGGACCGTCAGATGGAAAGAAGAAAAGGACAAATGTTCTGAAGGGGGATCTCAGCCATTCATTTTGATTCTCTTTAATTCCTGGACATCCGATCATGTCCTTCGAAATCTTGACCCTCCATCTCCCTCAAAATAAATCCTGACCCTTCACGGGGAGCACCCGATTCCTATAAATACTTGCATGAAAAAACTGTTCAAGGGACGGACGAGCAAAAAAGAGAGGCTGTTATTATAGCGGAAGAACTCTGAAAACTTCATTCAGTTCGTTATTCCGCTACTTTGAAGTGTTGATTGGAAAAACTTTTGAAACTAGTTTTCTGAAGTGTTTCTTGAAAAGGATCAATACTTGAACTCTACATTTCCAGTTTGTTCATTATCTGGTTACACCCTCACTTTCAGCCCTTTATCGTCTCTGTTTTCATTCCCACTGTCTAAGCTAAACTTCATCCCACTCGGCTTTTATCTTAATATGATTATATTTTAGCTAAGCTCCCTTCACTTCTCGACGAACATCACTCTCGAGCTAATCAACCTACTGTCTTATCTCTGTTTGCCAACCCGTAACTATTTTAGTAGATTTGGCTCCTCACAGGTAAGAGTTCATATTGCTGTTTTGTTAAGTGTTTACATTTATTTTGTTCTTCTTACGTATGTGATTTTCTCCAAGTTCATTTTGTGCAAAAAGACCCAAAAGAATGTTACTCCCGAGTTATCTCTTTAGTGATTAGTCTGTCATTTTATTAATCGTCGTTATTTCTGAATGCGAGTTTTTCTGGTTCTTAGTAGCGTGTAAATGGTCTGGAAAGACGTATGTAACTGCAACTTAGAGGTCTCTTTTAAAAGAAAAGGGCATGAATAACACGTCAGGAAGATAGCCGAACTATTAGGTTGACGTAAACAACAATTCGACAAAGACGTCATAAAGTGGAATAAAACCAAAGTAAACGAAACAGAATAGATCGGTCATTAATAGATATTGGTAAAATGAATACATGGAAGGTCGGTAAATCAAGTCTAGTTTTCCCCATCTAGCCAAAAGGTATCGAGAAGCCTTATCCCCAGCATCTTTGAACTCCAGGATCCTTATCTTTAGGTTCTTAGGACACCAAAATTCGGGAGATCGGAAAAATCCCTTTCAGGCTCCTTTTAATTTAAAAGAGATCGGAGGAGAGTTCTTATCTGTTCTCAACTCAAAATTTAGATAACTATTAAATAGAGATCGGAGGAGAGTTCTTATCCGGTCTCAACTCCAAATTTTAATAAACGTCTAAAGGAGATCGGAGGAGGGTTCTTATCCGGTCTCCCCTCAAAATTTTAATAAATAACTTAAAAAGAGGTTGGAGGAGAGTTCTTATCCGATTCTCACACCCGTTCACTAAGGTTGTCTCATTTACTTATGTATCTGGGTAATCCTAATTAGTGAAAAATCAAATATTCCTTTTACCAAAAGGATTAACATTCCCGTTCAAGCCCTTCTAACTAATTTATAAAGGATGCAAAATTAAATCTACTTACCCTTATTAAGGGACGAGGTGGGGTGCCTAACACCTTCCCCACCCGTTTACGGACCCCGAACCTAGAATCTCTGTTTTGAAGTGGTCTCATTTTTAATTTATCTTCGCAAATGGTTTTCTTTAGTTTCCCCCAAAACTAAGGTGGCGACTCCTCAATCCTTCCCACTTCGGTGAGTGATCGTCCGGGCGACCGCAAAGTCCCATTGCGACAGCTTGGCGACTCCACTGGGGACAGTATACCGACTTAACCCCGGTCTAGTGGTCCAAAAGTAGGTTTGATTTTTGTCCGATCAAATTATAGTTAGATGGGCTCATTTGGCGATGTCTTATATGTTAATTATTATTGCTGCTAACTATTTTGTTTTGCCTGTTCTATTTCCTACAGTGCTCTTCATTTCAAAAAAAAAGGGGAAAAATGGAAAAATAAAATCCCCCTGAATTGGGAAGAGGTAAAGGTGTCCCTTCACACACTGAACACTCACACAATGTCCTCACACACTATGGTCCTAACCCGGGCTTTCTTACCCTTTTAGGAAAGTAGGAGGGGGTCATGTAGCGGTACCCGTGGGTTTTACCCCGTTAGTATCCGTGAAGGCTTCTGCTCAAATTGAAACTCGTTCTATTTACCGTGATACCCGTGGAATTTTCCCGACAATATCATGGGCGTAGAATGGGGCTCTACTGTTTACAGTAGGGGCAATTTGGGAACCTGTGGCTTTTAGAAAATTAGATCCTGAGCTTAACTATCACGATAGCTGAAAGCCGTAGTAAGCTACCTTATAAGATAGAACTATCCCAAATAGGTAGCGCTTATCCGGTATCAGGAGTCTCCCTATTATAGGACAAAAAGGGACATGTTTACTCTTACCTTGCTCTCCTTTGATTTCCTTTTGTTCATTTTGTGAGGGTAATCTTGAATTCTACTGAAACACCTACACATTTTCCTACTTTGATAAATGTGTATGTGTCACCTTGTCAACAGTATGATTCAAAATTACCCTAATTTATCTTGTTAACGAATTTTCCCGCAGGCGTTACCAAACCAAGAGTCTGTAAAAGGATAGGCATCATTTTTACCATGGCATCCTCGAGTCAGTCGGCAGAAAAGGTTCAGAATGCTAAACTTTGGTCCGAATCAGCTCATAGTCCTACACTTCGCAAAATGATGCTTCCGAGGCACATGCTAGCTCGCTACCTTCGCTAGATCTGAATAAAACAAAGGTTAGAATGAACAGCCTAGAGGGTCTGTCCAACGGATGGAGGTCGCTTCCCGATTAGGCCAAGGCACATTTTGAAGAGAAGTACGGGAGGATTGCAACCTTAATGCAAGTCAAGGTCCAAATCCCGGCATTAAAAGCCATGTTGTCGGTTTGGAATCCTGGCACGGGTATTCTCTTTCAACGACATTGATACGGTCCCCACTATGGAAGAATATCGTGCATTGCCGGGATTCCATACTCATTGCAGAACCGGATCTACCTACACCTCGAGCATAGGCAGACCTGGAAACGGTTGGCACATATGTTGGGTTCTCCCCCAGAAGAAGTAAAGTCCAAAGAAACTGCCAAAGGAAAAACACATGGTTGGTATTGGACATATCTCCAGAAATGTTTAGATCAATGCCTCCAAGAGAAACAGTGGGACCGGGCTTCAGTAGCCCTCGCTTTGGGAATCTACGGTTTGATTTTGTTCCCGGGGCCATTAGGGATCATAACTTGCAATGCGGTGGAAGTATTCTGGACAGTAGAAAGGCAGGAGATCAATCCGATACCGGCAATTCTCGCGGAAACCTTGTTAACCCTAACTTACTGCAGACAACATGGGAAAGGGTCCATTAAGTGTTGCTCTCAGTTGTTATACCTCTGGATTGTCAGCCACATATGCCCGGTGGAGACAAAGGGGTTGACTTGGTACCTTGATCAGCCTCCCATCGAGAAGATGACCCGGTTAGTAATCAGCCTGAAGAACGAGCAGCAGTGGTGGGAACGGATTTTGAGTTTCAATAGCCACAATTACTGTTGGAAGAAGCTGTGGACGTCAAGCCAACCCGTTTTGATCGGTACAGGGGGTAATCAGTCGGTATCCCTAATCAGAATAACCGGGTACACAAGTTATACTCCAGCATTGGTAATGAGGCAGTTCGGCTCAACACAGTCTGTGATCAACATTGAAGAATACCACCAAGGTCACTTCTACCACGAGCTCAAAGAAGAAAAAGGGTTGAAAAAGGCTCGCAAATTTTGGGAAAACATCGCTCTGATGGAGAGATCGCCTAAAGGCCCAAGCGCCTCGGGCGATTATCTTAAATGGAGGGCTGACAGGGAACGAGAACATTCAACTGTGAAATTCGAAGACAGCAACCCGCTCCGAGATGTCCTATTAGAAGAAACGAATGGCCATCTGGATGACTCACTACGAGAAGCTAATACTGAAAACTCACGATCATAGAACAAATAAAACAGCTGAAGGACCAACAGCAGAAACTTAAAAGAAGAGTAAGAAGACTTAAGGAAGAGGTAAGGGCCGAAAGGATGGGGTTCGAGGAGCAAGAGGTACAGTGGGAAAGGGAAAGAGACTGTCTCCGAGCTGAGGTAAAAGAAGCGAAAGTACAGAATAGTAAGCTTCAGGAAAAGATGAAATACCAAGAGGTACTCGTCGAAGAATATAAGCAAGAAAATAAGAAGAAGAAGCTCGAATTGAAAGGACAGGCACAACTCATCGACGATATCTTGAAAGAGTGTGCTAAGGAAAGAAAGGAAAAGGAAAAACAAACTATTCTCTATCAAGAGTTGAAAGAGAATGTGGACCAGCTGGAAAGAATGATAGCACGGGGAAAACAAGAATTATTACCTGAATCCGAGTACGCTCTGAAAGCATTCGACCCCGCCAAACAAGAGGAAAGGTTATATGAGTATCTCAGAAAATGTCATCTTATTATAAAAAACCTTCCAGAGCCTAGGCCGATGTAAAGAATATGGTGTACACATTATTCAATCAATGAAATGATTTTTGGACCATTGTTTAGCAAAATTTGTGAATGAATAGTATGACTCCCGTAGGAACTTCCTCGCTAGGGTTATGTGAAAAATTGAATGCGCTATATGGACAGGTATCGTAAATGCGCATTCAATCCCGTCATTCGCAGTCAGACTATCGAACGATGCCATGATAAAGTTGATGCGATTATCCTTTTGCGATTCCCAACCCGGCTCTCAAATGCCATCAGATCCTTCGGCCCGCATCAGACTTTTAGTTTCTTTGCAATATTTAAATTCATTTAAATTTTTTTTTACCCTCACAGGAAATCAATATTGATTCAAACAAGGCAAGTCTGACCAAGCACACAGTTCAACCCAAGCGAGTGTACTTAACAAGATCTCGAACAAGGAAGATAATGGAAAATCAGGAACAAGTACAGAACCTACAAAGGTGTCTCCGAATTGAAAGATCAGCTTTCTGAAATTATGAGACTAATGAAGGAAATGTCTCAGAATAAACCTACTTCAGAGCCTAGCCCACCATTACCTCCTCCACCTCCTACAACAAATGATCCTCATCAAGCTTCAACTTCTTTTACCTTTCAGTCTCCCATCCCGGACCCGACAATCACTGTCAATCCGGTTACCACAAATAATGACTTACCTTACTCTCATTACCCAACCATTCCAAACACCGACCCTTATCCTTCAAATTCAATCCCTCCAATTCACTTCACTCCTTATCTCCCAACTGGGGGAATATTCCAGGGAGTGGGAGGGGAAAATAAGTCAAAAGAAAGCAAGAAACTGTCTGCTCTAGAGGAAAGATTGAGAGCAATTGAAGGGCTGAATATGTATGGCTCTGTGGATGTGGCATCACTTAGATTGGTTCCCGATGTGGTGGTGCCGCCCAAATTCAAGGTCCCCGATTTTGACAAATATACTGGGAATTCGACCTGATTCATTTGGCCACCTATATTGCCAAGATGTCCTCTATGACAGATGATGACAGTCGTTAATCCACTTCTTCCACGAGAGCCTCTCGAGCACTCGAGGTGGTGCGTTGCTTAGATAGGAGCAGACTGCCCCGGAAGGATTTAGCCGAGGCCTTTTGAAGCAGTACAAATTTAACTGCGATGTGGCCCCCACAAGGAGGGATCTTCAGAATCTGGTGCAGAAAGACCGGGAAAGCTTCAAAGAGTATGCCCAAAGATGGAGAGAAAAGGCGGCAGAAGTCCACCCTCCGGTGACTGACAATGAGCTGTGCTCGCTATTTATTGAGACTTTGAAGGCTCCCTACTTCAACTTGATGATTGGGAATACTTCCAACAGCTTCTCTGACATCATCCAGATGGGTGAGAGAATTGAAGCTAACTTAAGAATGGGACGACTGCAGGAGTCAGCTGAGAACCCTGCAAAGAAGACTGCCAATTTTGGCAAGAAGAAAGAGAGTGATGTGCATTCCATCACTCGGCAGAATAATTACTCCCAGTTTCCCCAAAATAATTACCGGCCATATCCTTCTTCTCATGGCCAAACCATCGCCAACATTCCACCTCCTTTCCCTAATTATCCGCAACCACGCCCACAATATCCCCCACCTACAAATTTTCAACCAAGACCACCTCCTCCTCCCGTTCAACCAAGACCACCACAAAACAATCCAAGACCCCCAAGAAACCCCGATCCACATCTTCCTCCCTCTCGCTGAAATATACCGATACCTTGTCGGTATAAACCAAATCGCACTGGCCCCTTAGACCCAATCCACCCGCCATATCCTGTGGTATGATGCCACTGCCCGTTGTGAGTACCATGGAGGGGCACAAGGGCATTCAACTGATAACTGCGGGGCACTCAGAGGGAGAGTGCACGCTTTAATCCGAAATGGATGGTTGAAGATCGAGGGAAATGGTTCCCTCCCCAATGTTACCTCAAACCCACTGCCTAACCATAATACAGGTAGTGGTGTAAATATGATTGAGTCTGAGGGAGTGGGATCAACACTGGAGGTAGACAAGCTGGTTCCTCACTTTGAGGAGATTTTTGTTGTAGCAATGAGGGAAGGTTACCTTTGCCCTCAGGTAGCAGGATTCGAAGAGAGTACGGGGTGTCCTTACCATGGAGGGGCAGCTAACCATGAGCTGCGAGATTGTGAGGGGTTCAAACGAGAGGTCCAGAACTTGTTATCCCTCAAAGTTCTGAGATATCAGACGAGGTCAAAGACGGAAGAGGAAGTGAACACCACTAGATTCAGCCAAACGACTTCTACCTCTAAACCCAGAATCACCTTCTCACCCCCGGTAGCCTCACCGCCAGTAACGGTTATCCGAACTCCGCCTCAGCTCCCCATCACCAATACTCACGCTGTCCCTTGGAACTATAATTTCCAAGTTTTCACTCAGGAAGCATCAAGCAGTACATCCGCTCCTAGTCTTGCCTCACCTCCAGCACCACCAAAACCATGTTTCGCTCCTCACGAGCATTTCAGAATGACTTATGATGGACCTACTTGAAGGAACGGAAGCGTGAAAAACACAAGATTATACCATTGAATTCAAAAATTTTCACCTAGGGTCACAAGCACCATGCAAGATTTATTTTTATCTATTTGATTTCAATGATAAACAACATATTAAAACTCTTTTAATATGTTTTTGGATCTGTATTTGCCATTTAAGATTTTAAAATTAATCAGATTAATTTTAGAACCCTAGATTAAATCAAGAACGATTACACTAACCTCTTGATGTGCCGCAAATGTCTCGCGCTTTGAGATTCGTCTTCAGGACACCAGATGTTGTCCCTCTAGCTTGTCCACACCAAGAACACCTATGGCAGCCCTTGAACAGCTTCTAAAGCCTTTTCTATTAATTAGAAATTGAAGTTCTGCCTTTTAAGAGATTAGAGATGCAAACAGGACACTAGAAACAATTTCTAGTGTTCTTAATTCAAGAGATTGATGGCTAATCTCTTTGAATTGATGAGAGATGAAGAGAAATAGCTGGAGAGGCTCAAAGTGGCGTGACATATGAGAGGAGAGGCTGCTGGTTGTGTTTTCTTTTCATAACCCCACTTAAATAGCTAGGTTAACACATTAAACCCTAGCCACATGTCACCGTTTGATTAGCTCTAGGTTTAAGTGACCCAATCACATTGTGCCAAGTGTCAAACCTATATTTAATCTTGATTTTAATCATCTTACATGATTAAAATTATTTGGCAAGCTTATGTGTTATGCCATGTGTCACCATCTCATGGTGCCACGTGTCACACTGCAAAATGACCAAAATGCCCCTGTGTCTTAATTTTGAGTTCTTAACCCAAAATAATTATTTTCTTCTTCTAATTAATTTATATCAAATATAAATTAATTAATTAATCTCTATTAATTAATTTCTCATCAATTAAATTCATATTTAAACAATTTAAATATAAATTTAATTTATACTACACATCCAATAATCTAGATTTGGTTTCAAGTCATGCTAGGGACTTTGCAATTTTATTGCAAACCAAATCTATTTAATTAATCAATTAAACTCTTTAATTAATTAATTAAATCATATTTAATTAGGTGATAACTTGTGTATGTGTGTGACTTACTAGGCTCATCACTAATTGGCAATGAGACATCATATCAACTCTTAATATCATTAGAACTCTTTCTTACCATAAATGATTTCTCTAAATCATTTTATGAACCTCATAGACCATGGTTAACACCTAGCATAGCATGCCATGGCCACCCAATTAGTAATAAGGTTTACCTTAAATGAACCTATAATCATATGTTACCATGCACTAGAATCTCTCTCTGCTACAAAATCCCAACTCAAGCCGAGTCATGGTTTATGTCAAACTCCATTTGCTATGAATATTATGTTCTCTTTTAATTCCAGTTCTTGATTAAAAGATTTTTCTCATCGTAAACTCTTTTTGAATAAATCTATCTGTCTGCCAGAACTTGAAACATCAAGAACAATTAAATGAACATAGGATTTTATCTCTATTTACTTAGAGGAACAGATTCCATCTTGATCAACACCTACCTCCATATATAACTAGTAGGAGCCAACACATGCCCATATACCCATACATAGTACAAGTATGAAAGCAGTATCAAACTCAAACTACCTATATACAAGATAATCGTGCTATCTCGTGTCTAAAGATTATATGCATCGATATGATTTATGACAAAACATTGACAAGAGTAAACTCCATGTGCTTGTCATAAGCGTCACTGGTTCGGCCTACTTATCATTTATAAGTGCCTATCATGTTTGTTATATGGCATGAGACTCACCATTCCATCTTATTTATATCTCATATAAATAACTTGGGAACAAACATGAATACAATCTTTCTGGATAAGTCATGTCCTTATTATGAAGTATCCTCGATTGTGAACCTATTTATGATACTTCGTGCTAGAAATATTGTCACTCATATTCTTAACAACTTAAGAATAATATTTCTAACAAAATATCAATGGACCTTTTCTATTACACATAAATATATTATGTAAACGGAAAAGTGGAAATGCCTTTATTAATAAAAATATGTACAAGATACATACTAAATGATATGCTCTAGGGCATATTACTAACAATCTCCCACTAGCACTAGAGCCATTCATTACAATATCTTAGACCCATCTTCTCAAGATGTCAGTCTAACTGAGATTATGACAAAGGCTTAGTGAATGGATCAGCTGGTTTTTTAGCTGATGTTATATTTT
This sequence comes from Hevea brasiliensis, assembly GCF_030052815.1. Lineage (NCBI taxonomy): Eukaryota > Viridiplantae > Streptophyta > Magnoliopsida > Malpighiales > Euphorbiaceae > Hevea > Hevea brasiliensis. The sequence goes on from NC_079493.1 coordinate 95,635,418, forward strand.
CTGCATGGCTATATCGCCTTGCCCAACTATATCCCTGATAATATGGTAGTGCCTTTCTATGTGTTTGGATTTTGGGTGAGACCTTAGTTCCTTAGCCTGCATGACTGCTCCATTGTTGTCACAGCAGTAGTGGAACCGCCGACTTAATGGAAGGAACTACTATAAGTTCTGCATTTAACTTCTTTATCCAAATGCTTTCCTTTGCAAGATTCGATGCAACAATATACTCAAATCAAGAGTGGAATCGCAATCGTGCTCGCTTGGAACTCTTCCAACCGATCGCACCTCCATTACAAATGAACACATATCCAGAGGTAGACTTTCTATCATCGATATCCGATTGGAAATCGTAATCGATAACCATCCAATTGCAAGTCTCCACCTCCATAAATCAAGAATAAATCCTTAGTTCTTCTTAAGTACTTAAGAATATTCTTGACAAACTATCCAGTTGTTCCAAACCCGATTGGATTGATACCTGCTAGTCAAACTAACAGCATATGCGATATCCGGCCTAGTACACAACATTGCATACATTAAACTTCCAATAGCCGAAGCATATGGAATCCTGGCCATCTTATCTCTTTCTTCAGATGTCTTTGGAGACATCTCTTTAGAAAGATGGATACCATGTCTCACTGGTAACAATCCTCTCTTGGAATCAAGCATGTTAAACCTCTTTAACACCTTTTCCAAGTATAGACTTTGTGATAAACCAATTATCCTTTCCGCTCTATCTCTATAGATGCGAATCCCACGAATATATGTTGCCTCCCCTAAGTCTTTCATGGAGAATGTATTTGACAACCATACCTTTATAATCGTCAACATACCTGTATCATTAACCATCAACAGTATGTCATCCACATATAAGACAAGCAAAATGATAGCACTGACACTCACCTTCTTATATACACATGGCTCATCCTCATTTTTGATAAAACTAAATGATTTAATGGCTTCATCAAAACGGATGTTCCAACTCCTCAAGCTTGTTTCAACCCATAAATGGATCGCTTTAGCTTGCATACCTTGGAACCATCTTGGGATTCAAATCCCTTAGGTTGTTCCATGAAAATGTTTTCTTCAATGTATCCATTAAGAAAAGATGTTTTGACATCCATCTGCCAAATCTCATAATCATAGTATGCAGCTATTGCTAATAAAATACAAATTGATTTAAGCATTGCAACAGGTTAGAAAGTCTCCTCATAGTCGATTCCATGCCTTTGGCGAAACACTATCACTACTAGCCTTGCCTTATAGGTATCTACATTTCCATCAGAACCAATTTTCTTCTTGAAAACCCATTTGTTCCCTATAGGTACAATACCTTTAGGTGTGTCAACAAGATCCCAAACTTGATTCTTATACATGGAATCAATCTCGGATTTCATAGCATCAATCCATTTTGAAGAGTCTATATCTGATATAGCTTCTTCATAGGTAAGTGGATCATCTCCATGATCTACTTCTTCATGAGTAGACAACTCTTGTTCTTCTTCATGAAGAAAACCATATCTCACTGGTGGGTGAGATACCCTGGTTGTTCTACGAGGAACAGCTGTAGATGTTTCATCAATGGGTATAGGTTGACTAGATGGATCTATATCCATCCGATGCTGGTTGGTCGAATTCTCCAATTCTAATTCTATTTGCCTTCCTTTGCCTCCTTCTTGAACAAACTGTTGTTCAAGAAATGTGGCATCTCTACTTATCACAACCTTTTGTGAAGTAGGCAAATAAAAATAATATCCAAAACTATTTTTTTGGATATCCAACAAATCGACCTCTTCTCGATCCGGTCTCCAATTTATCGTTGTTCACTTTTTGATATAAGCTGGACAACCCCAAATCTTAACATGCTTAAGACTTGGTTTTCTTCCATGCCATATCTCATAAGGTGTGGAAGACACTGATTTTGATGGAATCCTATTCAGAACATACAAAGCTGATTCTAATGCAAACCCCCAAAAGAAGATTGGCATATCAGTATAGCTCATCATACTACGTACCATATCCAATAGGGTACGATTTCTCCTTTCAGATACACCATTTAGTTGTGGCATTCCTGGAGGAGTCAGCTGAGAAACAATGCCATGCTCTCTCAAGTATTCATCAAATTTAGTACTCAAATATTCACCTCCATGATCTGATCGAAGAGCTTTAATACTTTTTCCTGTTTGATTTTCTACTTCAGATTTAAATTCCTTAAACTTTTCAAAGGATTCATGTTTGTATTTCATCAAATACAAATACCCAAACCTTGATTTATCATCAGTAAAGGTAATAAAATAATGAAAGCCCCCTCTAGCCATTTCTTTAAACGGACCACATACATCACTATGTATTAGTTCCAAAATATTTTCAGCTCTTAGCCCTTGTCCAACAAAGGGTGATCTAGTCATTTTGCCTTGAAGGCAAGATTCACAAGTTGGAGTAGGCTCAGAGCCTAATGAGGATAGAATCCCCATTTTCTCCAATTTTGCAATCCTATCTTCTGCAACATGACATAACCTTAAGTGCCAAATATATTTTGAACTTGAGTTGGTTTTCACCATGGCATTGCATTCATTTAGATTACTATACTCTGGCCAATGGAAACACTTTCTTACTGGCAATGGAAACACTTTCCTGTTAGCAATGGAAACACTTTCCTGTTGGCAGTGGAAACACTTTCCTTTGCCTTTGTCAGCTTTGGTCTTCCCTTTCTGTTTAGCTATTTTCTTAGAAGGACCAGGAATCTGAAGTTTCTTTTTCATATTGCCCTTCTTCTTGTTGGACTTTCCAGCAGAAGAAGATGCAACCAAAGCTACCTCTTTTCCTTTATTGCCTGGCATATTCTTTTGTGCAATAACCAGCATGTTGAGTAAACCAGCTAAGGTGCATTCCTGTTTAGTCATATGGAAATTTGTCACAAAACTCCCAAAAGACTCAGGAAGGGACTGAAGGATCAAATCCGTTTGTAGTTGGAAATCCATGTTGAAGTCAAGATGTTCCAACTGCTCAAACAGCCGAATCATCTTGTGGACATGATCCCCAACATTCTGTCCCTTAGACATCCTCATACGGAATAGCTGTCTAGATATCTCATACCTAGCATTCCTACTGTGCTCACCATACAACTCTTGTAGGTGAAGGAGGATCTCACTCGCACTCTGCATGTTCTCATGTTGCTTCTGTAACTCATTACTCATGGAAGCAAGCATGTAACACTTAGCTCTCATATCATGCTCCTTCCACTTGTCCAAAGTTTCATGTTCCTCTTGTGTGGCCTCTGGAGGTAAGGGACCAGGAACATTTGAATCTAGAACGTATCCTATATGTTCAAGGTTCAGGACAAGTTTCAATTTTCTTAGCCAATCAGACAGATTAGGTCCTGTCAACCTATTGTGGTCAAGTATGCTTGCAAGGATATTGGATGGTAGTGGTTATTTTGTGATCATTTTTATCAGAAAATTAATTGCAGAAAATAACCAGATTAATTAGTAAATGTATCATGTAATTAACCAAAATGATTATGGTCTTTTAATCAAATTGGTCCTCCCACTAACTTAGCGAATCCTACACTTCCAAAGTAGAAAACGGAAATCCTAGTTGGATGGATTTCTAGTGGGTGATTGAATTCTTATAATTCTATTGATCATCCTCAGGTACATCCATTATTGGAATTACAATAAACTATAAGTGAGCAACTCTTTGCCCATCACATCTCATGTGAGGTTCAATCCTTTACCTAGCCCCTAATGCTCAAAATCTCAGGTACATCCATTATTGACTTATCTTGCATTAGTTAAGTTGATCCCATTGAGCCAGTAATTATGCAAATAATTTTAATGTCCTCAGGTACATCCAATATTGGCCACTAAACCATTTACATATTTACAACATTTCATGCTTAACAATTATTCTTAAGAAAATCTCTTAAATAAATTGCATCTTATGCAACTATTTAAAATTTCTTAAAATAATTGCCCCAATGGAGGGCCTATGTTATAATTACTTTAATTATAGCATTTCCAACTTAATCATTTGTTTGGAAGATTTTATGGTCATTCTATTTACTATTAAGGTCTCACTTTGCACATTGTCCATTTAGCATGCATATATCATATAATTGCATACATTCCCATACATCTCATGCATTCATGGATAAGCAGTAAATATGGTATGATCATGGACTTTCTAAGGGATTCAATTCTGAGCCACCAAGAATTGAATCAGGGCATTCCTAGGTGCATTTCATTCATTCATTTTACAAGAGTTGCTGAAGGAGTACATAATCAACATTTGATCTTGAATTCCTCCCACTGGTCCCACCAATGCTCTTGACCTCCTTGAACTTCTTGCAATCCAATATTACATAGTAATCCTTGGCATACCAAGTCGAATTTACAAGAACTTAAATAAATGAAATTACAACCCAAAAATATTACAAACTTAATAATATATGCCCATAATAAATTAAAATAAATTAATTTACAATCCCAAAGAAACATAAAAGAAATAAATCCAATCACATTGGTCTTTTATAGTCCATGATCATCCATCATGCATATCACTATTTAACAATTAAATAAAACATACATACTTATATTAAATTGAATATCTCATATTCAACTTAAAAATCCAGATTTGAATATGATTCAAATAAATTTAAAAATTCAGATTTGAATCTCATTCAAACAAATTTAAAAATTCAGATTTGAATCACATTCAAACAACTTTAAAAATTCAGATTTGAATCACATTCAAACATTTTTTAAAAAATTAGATTTGAATCACATTCAAATATTTTTAAAAAAATCAGATCTGAATTTTATTCAATCAATTTTAAAAAATCAGATTTAAATATGATTCAAACAACTTTAAAAATTCAGATTTGAATCACATTCAAACAACTTTTAAAATTCAGATTTGAATCACATTTAAATAATTTTTAAAATTCTGATTTGAATCATAATTTAATTGTGTTATTAAAATTCTAATTAAACAATTTAATTAGACATAAAATGGATCTTAGATCATACAACAATTGCACATTCACCATCCATTTACCTTTGCACACCATTGTGATGCATCAACCATGCGCACCATGGTGTTCATCATTTGTGCCGCCACTTTGACTTTGCAACCAGCAATAAACTCTTGATCTCATGATCAAACACACAATTAAATCATATAAACATCAATCTAAATGGCAAATATAGTGGCTCTGATACCAATTGAAGGAACGGAAGCGTGAAAAACACAAGATTATACCATTGAATTCAAAAATTTTCACCTAGGGTCACAAGCACCATGCAAGATTTATTTTTATCTATTTGATTTCAATGATAAACAACATATTAAAACTCTTTTAATATGTTTTTGGATCTGTATTTGCCATTTAAGATTTTAAAATTAATCAGATTAATTTTAGAACCCTAGATTAAATCAAGAACGATTACACTAACCTCTTGATGTGTCCGCAGTCTGCGGCTTTGAGATTCGTCTTCAGGACACCAGATGTTGTCCCTCTAGCTTGTCCACACCAAGAACACCTATGGCAGCCCTTGAACAGCTTCTAAAGCCTTTTCTATTAATTAGAAATTGAAGTTCTGCCTTTTAAGAGATTAGAGATGCAAACAGGACACTAGAAACAATTTCTAGTGTTCTTAATTCAAGAGATTGATGGCTAATCTCTTTGAATTGATGAGAGATGAAGAGAAATAGCTGGAGAGGCTCAAAGTGGCGTGACATATGAGAGGAGAGGCTGCTGGTTGTGTTTTCTTTTCATAACCCCACTTAAATAGCTAGGTTAACACATTAAACCCTAGCCACATGTCACCTTTTGATTAGCTCTAGGTTTAAGTGACCCAATCACATTGTGCCAAGTGTCAAACCTATATTTAATCTTGATTTTAATCATCTTACATGATTAAAATTATTTGGCAAGCTTATGTGTTATGCCATGTGTCACCATCTCATGGTGCCACGTGTCACACTGCAAAATGACCAAAATGCCCCTGTGTCTTAATTTTGAGTTCTTAACCCAAAATAATTATTTTCTTCTTCTAATTAATTTATATCAAATATAAATTAATTAATTAATCTCTATTAATTAATTTCCCATCAATTAAATTCATATTTAAATACTTTAAATATAAATTTAATTTATACTACACATCCAATAATCTAGATTTGGTTTCAAGTCATGCTAGGGACTTTGCAATTTTATTGCAAACCAAATCTATTTAATTAATCAATTAAACTCTTTAATTAATTAATTAAATCATATTTAATTAGGTGATAACTTGTGTATGTGTGTGACTTACTAGGCTCATCACTAATTGGCAATGAGACATCATATCAACTCTTAATATCATTAGAACTCTTTCTTACCATAAATGATTTCTCTAAATCATTTTATGAACCTCATAGACCATGGTTAACACCTAGCATAGCATGCCATGGCCACCCAATTAGTAATAAGGTTTACCTTAAATGAACCTATAATCATATGTTACCATGCACTAGAATCTCTCTCATACAAAATCCCAACTCAAGCCGAGTCATGGTTTATGTCAAACTCCATTTGCTATGAATATTATGTTCTCTTTTAATTCCAGTTCTTGATTAAAAGATTTTTCTCATCGTAAACTCTTTCAATAAATCTATCTGTCTGGCCAGAACTTGAAACATCAAGAACAATTAAATGAACATAGGATTTTATCTCTATTTACTTAGAGGAACAGATTCCATCTTGATCAACACCTACCTCCATATATAACTAGTAGGAGCCAACACATGCCCATATACCCATACATAGTACAAGTATGAAAGCAGTATCAAACTCAAACTACCTATATACAAGATAATTGTGCTATCTCAGGTCTAAAGATTATATGCACTGATATGATTTATGACAAAACATTGACAAGAGTAAACTCCATGTGCTTGTCATAAGCGTCACTGGTTCGGCCTACTTATCATTTATAAGTGCCTATCATGTTTGTTATATGGCATGAGACTCACCATTCCATCTTATTTATATCTCATATAAATAACTTGGGAACAAACATGAATACAATCTTTCTGGATAAGTCATGTCCTTATTATGAAGTATCCTCGATTGTGAACCTATTTATGATACTTCGTGCTAGAAATATTGTCACTCATATTCTTAACAACTTAAGAATAATATTTCTAACAAAATATCAATGGACCTTTTCTATTACACATAAATATATTATGTAAACGGAAAAGTGGAAATGCCTTTATTAATAAAAATATGTACAAGATACATACTAAATGATATGCTCTAGGGCATATTACTAACACTACTAGCAACATTACTCCCCAAACCAGTTCTCGGCCCGTTATCGCAACAAAGTCCTCTCCACCTGAGCAAGAAGTCGAGTTTATAACTCGAAGTGGGAGGTGTTACGGGAACGAAGAAAGAGAAAAGAGGAAAGGGAAAGTAAAAATGGGAGAGTCATCAAGAAATACAGAAGAGGAGGTTGAGAAAGCAGGGCAAGTAGACCCTGCTGAACATAAAGAAGAGGAAGAACTGCTGCTCCAAATAATGAAACAGAGCGAGTATGATGTGGTGGAGCAGTTGAGAAAAACACCCGCCGATTTCATCATATCACCGATCCTGAGCTCTAAGTCCACCGACAAGCCTTACAAAGAATCCTGGATCAAGCCTTTGTAAACCCCGACATTACTCCGGGGCAGTTTGAGAAGATAGTAGAACAAATCCAGGCATCCAGCTTTGTAGCCTTTTCTGAAGAGGAGGTAGACCCCGCAGGTTTAAGGCACAACAAAGCTCTACATGTAACTGTGAAGTGCAAGGGTTGTATAGTGGCCAAAGTTCTCATCGATAACGGATCGGCCCTTAATGTACTGCCTAGCGCAACCTTAGCCAGGCTACCGGTCGACCAATCGCATATACGTCAGAGCGCGATGGTAGTAAGAGCCTTTGACGGTACAAGGAGAGAAGTACTGGGAGACATTGACTTGCCAATCCAAGTCGGTGCATGTACTTTCAACGTCACGTTCCAGGTGATGAACATTGAGCCGGCTTACACTATGCTGTTGGGAAGGCCGTGGATCCATTCTGTTAATGCTGTTCCTTCGACTTTGCACCAGAAGATCAAATACATTAAGGACGGCAAAATCATCACTGTAAGGGGTGAAGAAGCCATATTGGTCACCAAGCCACAATCACTTCCTTATGTGGAAGCGGCCGAGGAGTCATTGGAGAGTTCTTTCCAGGCCCTTGAATTGCAAGACAACGGAAATGAGGGGGCTATGGCTATGGTGGCCAAAGTGATGTCAAGGAACGGGTATCAAGAGGGGAAAGGCTTGGGCACCGCACTGCAAGGAATCGTGGAACCCATACCGGCTATTCAGAAGATAGGCCGTTGTGGTTTGGGATATGAGGAGGATGCCCTCATGGATGGGCGGTTCTGGATGAGGAAAATACTTCGGGATCAGAGGTTTGACCAAGAGATGGGAAAGATGAAAATAGTCCCGAGAATTACGGAGATCTTTACTAAACCGGTCATTCAACACCCAGCAAATACAGAAGAATCACCTGATGATCCATCCATTGATGTCATCCAACTAGATTCCTTGTATGAGGCCCTAATCTCGCCAATGGCTGAGGGGCAAGAGCTGAACAACTGGACGACGGAGGATATCCCTGTACTCAATTTCGAGTAAAGTACTTCTGGTTATCTACACTTGATCATTTTGTCCATGGTGACAAGTGTAATACTGTAAATGGACCTTTTCTTATGGCATTAATATTAATGAATTGATAGCGCATTTTAAATCCAATACTCTCTTTCTTCCCTTTTTAATTCCATCCTTATAACACTTTCTATTCTTTATTTATTCAGGACCATTCATCAATTAACACCTAATAATCCAATAGACTCAGGAATCCTCCGTTAATTTTGAAATCCCCATAATCGCCATTACTTCAAGTGATTCGAGGAAGACCTTACACAAGAAGACAAAGGAAAAGGATGAACCCTCCCTCGTGCCTTGTGGAGACGAAACGTGCACAATAAACTTAGGCACGGAAGAAGTAAAAAGGGAACTTAAGGTAGTGGAGAGTGAGGAATTGGGAGACATGATCGGTCTGCTTAAAGAATTCCTCGACGTGTTTTCCTGGAGCTATGATGATATGGTGGGTTTGGACCCTCAGATAGTAACGCACAAAATTCCCTTAATTCCAGGAACGATTCCGGTGAAGCAGAAACTAAGGAGAATGAATCCCGACACACTGCTCAAGGTTCGGGATGAAGTCAAGAAACAGTATGACGCCGGGTTCTTGGAAGTGGTCAAATATCCCCAATGGGTGGCTAACGTCGTCCCGGTAATGAAGAAGGACGGAAGAGTCAGGGTGTGCGTTGACTACCGGGATCTTAATAAAGCTAGCTTGAAAGACGATTTCCCTCTCCCCCACATTGATGTGCTAGTTGACAATGCTGCGGGATTGGGTAGGTGTTCGTGCATTGATGGGGCATCAGGGTATAATCAGATCCCAATGGACGAGGAAGACAAGGATAAAACTGCTTTCATCACCCAATGGGGGGTATTTTGTTATCAGGTCATGCCCTTCGGGTTGAAGAATGCCGGGGCTACTTATCAACGCGCAATGGTCACATTATTCCACGATATGATGCATAAAGAAGTGGAAGTATATGTGGATGATATGATCATCAAATCCCGGGGAGAAGAGAGCCACGTTCAGGTGATGAGGAGGGTGTTCGAAAGGCTCAGGAAATACCAGTTGAAGCTGAACCCTGCTAAGTGCATATTTGGAGCTAGATCGGGAAAACTGTTGGGATTCATAGTAAGCGAGAAAGGGATAGAAGTAGATCCAGACAAAGTTCGAGCTATTCAAGAAATGCCGTCCCCAAAAACAGAAAGGGAGGTGCGCAGTTTTCTGGGAAAGTTGAACTACATTTCAAGATTTATTTCTAATCTCACTGCCAAAGCCGAGCCTATTTTCAGACTACTCCGGAAGAACAACTCTACTCAATGGGATTCAGTTTGTCAAGAGGCTTTTGAGAAAATCAAGCAATATCTGTCAAATCCGCCAGTGTTGGTTCCACCTGTGGCGGGCAGGCCTCTGATCCTGTATATGGCAGTCCAACAGAATTCTATGGGATGTGTTTTGGGACAGCATGATGATACCGGCCGAAAAGAGAGGGCCATTTATTACCTAAGCAAAAAGTTCAATGATTGCGAGTCAAGGTACTCTTTCTTAGAAAAAACTTGCTGCGCGTTAGCCTGGACAGCGAATCGCCTCAAGCACTACATGTTGAATCACAAGACATGGCTCATCTCCAGGATGGATCCTATCAGATATGTATTCGAGAGCCCATTCGTGCCAGGAAGGATAGCCAAGTGGCAGGTCATACTCTCCCAATATGACATAGTCTACATGACCCGGAAAGCGGTAAAAGGTAGCGTGATCGCTGACCTACTAGCGGAAAATCCTATCCAGGATTATGAAGCTCTGGATTTTGAGTTCCCTGATGAGCATATCAATGAAATAGACTGCGAAGAAGAAGGGCCAACCGACGTATGGGAAATGTATTTTGATGGAGCAGTAAATGGAATCGGAGCTGTACTGGTATCCCCGGACGGAAAACACTTCCCGATAGCTGTCAAGTTGAAGTTCGACTGCACCAACAATGTGGCAGAGTATGAAGCTTGTGTAATGGGTCTACAAGTTGCTATCGAAATGAAAATCAGAAAGTTGGAGGTGTACGGAGACTCGGCTCTGATAATTTATCAAGTCAAGGGAGAATGGCAAACCAAAGATCCCAAGCTAATCCCATATCAGAAGTACTTACTGGAACTGATTAAGAAGTTCGAAGTGATCTCTTTCACTCACCTTAGTAGAGACAAGAATCAATTTGCTGATGCCTTAGCTACTCTAGCCGTTATGGCTCAAATCGAAGAAGGGCAGATGATTCAGACGTTGAAGATTAAGGCAAGGAATGAGCCAGCTTACTGCTTCATGATCGAGGAAGAGCCTGATGGTAAGCCCTGGTATCATGATATCTTGGTTTACTGTAGAACCAGAGAATTCCCTTTGGAGGCAAGCAAAAATGAAAAGAAGATGATTCAGAGATTAGCATTGGGGTACTTCCCCAGTGGAGAAACCCTATATAAGAGGAGCTCCAACGGTGAATTATTGAGATGTGTAGATGCAAAAGAGGCAAAGAGAATCCTCTTTGAGACTCATGAGGGGAATTGCGCAACCCACGCCAACGGGCACATGATGGCTAAGCAAATCATGCGACGTGGATATTTTTGGACCACAATCGAAAAAGATTGCATCGAGTATTTCCGAAAATGCCATAAGTGTCAGATCTATGCCGATCCAATAAATGTGCCACCTCATAAGCTGTTCAACCTCGTCTCACCATGGCCTTTCGCAATATGGGGCATCGATGTGATTGGTCCCATCAATCCCAAGGCATCCAATGGGCACAGATTCATCCTTGTGGCCATCGACTATTTCTCCAAGTGGGTCGAAGCAACGTCATACGCCCACATCACACAGAACACATTTCTCAAATTCTTCAGAAGCAATATCATCTGCCGGCATGGTCTCCCAAATGAAATTGTCACTGATAATGCCAAGAACTTGAATGGTCCAAAGATTCAGGAATTATGTGATCGGTACAAAATCCGGCATCTCAATTCCTCCCCGTACCGTCCCCAGATGAATGGAGCAGTAGAAGCCGCGAACAAAAATCTAAAGAGGATAATCCGGAAAATAACGGTCACCTATAAGGATTGGCATGATATGCTTCCCTACGCTCTTCACGCATACCGAACTTCCGTGAGAACCTCAACCGGGGCAACTCCATACTCGCTGGTCTACGGCATGGAGGCAGTATTGCCCATTGAAGTTGAAATCCCTTCCCTAAGAATCCTGAAGGAGTCAGGAATTGATGAGTCAGAATGGGTTCAGTCAAGGTTGGATCAGTTAAACTTGCTTGATGAGAAAAGGTTAGCAGCGGCATGTCATGGGCAATTATATCAGAGGAGGATGGCTAGGGCATTTGATAAAAGCGTTCGCCCACGCGAATTCCAACCTGGGGACTTAGTTCTAAAGAAAGTGCTGTCGAACCAAAACGATCCCCGGGGCAAATGGTCACCAACCTACGAGGGACCCTATGTGGTTAAAAAGGCATTTTCCGGAGGAGCCTTGATCTTGACCCAAATGGACGGCGAAGAGTTTCAGAGACCTGTGAATGCCGACACTGTCAAGAGGTACTATGCATAAATGAGTGAAGGATGAAAACCCGAAAGGGCGTCCAAAAAAAAAAAAAAAAAAAAACTTGGGGTGAAAACCCAAAAGGGCATCCCAAGAACCAAAATGGAGAAATAAGGAAGGGGGTATGGAACCGAGGATGGAGAGGAAACCGTCACGGCATGGGACTTCAGAGAACTTGAAATAATGGCAGTTAAAAGACTTCAAAACCAACTATAAGGAATATGTGAGATCTATCCTTGTACCTTCCCTTTCAAAGTCTATCCTTGTTTTTCTTAAAGCCATAATAAAGTCATACTTTATTCCTTCTACTTTTGTTTTCCTGTTCACTCACTTTTAATACTATCCTTTCTCTTTGTTTAATGTGCTATTAATTAGTTAAAATTTTTGCCATAAGCTTTGAATTCGAAAATTGATAACCTCACGTACTTTATTATGAGATTTGCAGGGAATGGCCTCCTAAAAAAAAAAAAAAAAAAAAAAAAAAAAAAAAAAAAAACCAAGGTGAAAACCCGAAAGGGCGCTTCTGGTTAAATGGACGGAAAGAAAGTGAAAACCCGCAAGGGCGCTTTCCATAAAATAAGAAGAAAAGTCGGGAACAGAAGAGGGGCATTTGAAGAAATGAGGTCATAGGCCAAGTCTTGCAACTCCTTTTCCGTTAATCATCGGCCTTCGGTATCTTGATAAGTACACTTCATCGGGGAAGAACTTCATGTGTCAGGGTTAGACTTGCCTTGTAAGTTGATTTTAATTTCTTGCAATTTACATTCCTGTTATCAACCTCTGGTTCCTTGATCTAAGTTGATTTTAATTTCTCGCAATTTAAAATTCATGCTATCAACCTCTGGTTCCTTGATCTAAGTTGATTTTAATTTCATGCAGTTTATATTTCCTGTTATCAACCTCTGGTTCCTTGATCTAAGTTGATTTTAATTTCTCGCAATTTAAATTTCATGCTATCAACCTCTGGTTCCTTGATCTAAGTTGATTTTAATTTCATGCAGTTTATATTTCCTGTTATCAACCTCTGGTTCCTTGATCTAAGTTGATTTTAATTTCTCGCAATTTAAATTTCCTGTTATCAACCTCTGGTTCCTTGATCTAAGTTGATTTTAATTTCTAGTAATTTAAATTTCATGCTATCAACCTCTGGTTCCTTGATCTAAGTTGATTTTAATTTCATGCAGTTTATATTTCCTGTTATCAACCTCTGGTTCCTTGATCTAAGTTGATTTTAATTTCTCACAATTTAAATTTCCTGTTATCAACCTCTGGTTCCTTGATCTAAGTTGATTTTAATTTCTCGCAATTTAAATTTCATGCTATCAACCTCTGGTTCCTTGATCTAAGTTGATTTTAATTTCATGCAGTTTATATTTCCTGTTATCAACCTCTGGTTCCTTGATCTAAGTTGATTTTAATTTCTCGCAATTTAAATTTCATGCTATCAACCTCTGGTTCCTTGATCTAAGTTGATTTTAATTTCATGCAGTTTATATTTCCTGTTATCAACCTCTGGTTCCTTGATCTAAGTTGATTTTAATTTCTCGCAATTTAAATTTCATGCTATCAACCTCTGGTTCCTTGATCTAAGTTGATTTTAATTTCATGCAGTTTATATTTCCTGTTATCAACCTCTGGTTCCTTGATCTAAGTTGATTTTAATTTCTCGCAATTTAAATTTCATGCTATCAACCTCTGGTTCCTTGATCTAAGTTGATTTTAATTTCATGCAGTTTATATTTCCTGTTATCAACCTCTGGTTCCTTGATCTAAGTTGATTTTAATTTCATGCAGTTTATATTTCCTGTTATCAACCTCTGGTTCCTTGATCTAAGTTGATTTTAATTTCCTGCAATTTAAATTTCCTGCTATCAACCTCTGGTTCCTTGATCTAAGTTGATTTTAATTTCCTGCTATTTAAATTTCCTGCTATCAACCTCTGGTTCCTTGATCTAAGTTGATTTTAATTTCCTGCAATTTAAATTTTCTGTTATCAACCTCTGGTTCCTTGATCTAAGTTGATTTTAATTTCCTGCAATTTACATTTTCTGTCATCAACCTCTGGTTCCTTGATCTAAGTTGATTTTAATTTTAATTCCCCGATTCTTTGATCCAAGTTGATTTGGGTCTAACTTCTGTTGCCTATCCCTAGGTCATTAACTTAGGTATGCTTTAGTTCCTTAACTTCGAACACCTAGTCGTCCAAAATATGATTCTGAATCTTTACATAATTCCTATACGGAAATTTTTCCTTTAATAGAAATTATGTAAAGAGGGGCAGCTGTTGACACCATATTTTGGCCGATCCCCAGAATCAATAAAAGTCTTCTTTGGACAGCTAATCACGTTTCCGATCCCTCTTTGATAGGCGGTCACATTTCCGATCTCTCCTCACAAAGAATTGAATCAATGCTAAGTCCTCACATTCGTTAAAGCCCTACCGATCTCTCAAATCATTTACCGATCTCTCAAACCCGTTGTCGAATTTCCGGACCCGTCGAGTATATTCCTGATCTCTGTTGATAAATGAAATGAACTGGCACTAGATCCTTCCTTACCGGTTTTACTGCCGACCTCCCTTTCGAAAAGTTTAAGAGCTAAAGTTTTGGTTCGATTTAATGAGGATTCCGATCTTAAGTGTTCGAGTTAAATTTTCAATCAAGTCCCATTCAGCATTTCTTCCCCACCGATCTCATGATTATTGTGCTTTCCGATCTCTTATACTTAGATTAATAATTGCATTTAGCTCTTGTTTCGCTATGCTCATACAATCAAATACTTAGGCAATTCAGAGATTTTCCGATCACATCCATTCATTGAACAAAAGTAACATTCCATTTCATTTCACTTTTTGTACAAGCTATTCAGCTGGAGGATCACCCTCAGCTTGATTTACATTTTGCTCACTCTCTCTCTCACCCTTGGCTTCCTCCTCACTGTCTTCACCATCGCCCCCAGGAGCCAGGTCGGCCATCCAGGAGAAGTCCTCTTCAGGGTAGCGCTTCTGGAGTTCGGCCAAGAGGTCCTTGTGAGCATTCACATAGGCTCCGGCTATTCCCGCCACCATCTCTTCGTCTCTCTCCTTCAGCTCCTCGTCTTTCTCCTTAAGCTCCTCATCCTTCGCCTTAAGCTCCTCTATAAGTTGAGCAACCTGAGCAACTTCGTTGGCCTGGAGCGCCTGGACTTCTCCGAGAGCCCGATCCCTTTCAGCCAGGACATGAGACTGTTCGGCCAGCTTGTCTTCATAGTACTTCGCCCGTCCCTCAACTTGAGATATATAATCCCGAGCGGATGAGAGTTGGGATCGGAGGGAAGCCACTTCCTGATTTTTCTTCCCGATCTCCTTACCCAGACGCTGAACCTTTTCCCAAACCATGGTCTGATTCACCAGGCACTCCACGTTCAGGCTCATGGATTGAGTCAAGATATCATCAAGGCTGTTCGGGGATAGCCTGTCCCGATCCTCCCGAAGAAAGATGGAAGCCCCCAAGACTTGGGCAAAACCGGGGTTCTCCCGAACGGTCCGGCTATTCTTCAGGGACTCGATTAGCTTTTGAGCGCCACGAGAAGAGGTCCTCCCAGAAGATTGAGAAGGACCCCTTTCTGTGCTTGGAACAATTGGAAGAGGTGGAGGTTGCTCTTCCGATATAGGAGGAGATCGGACGGCTTCAGTGGTCGGCAGATCCAAAGGTTGAGGCGGGTCTCTTTGTATCTCCCCAGGTTCGCGACCGGGTGTTCGAAGCATTTCCGAACGCTTCATCTCCTTTACTTTCCGGAAGATCTCTCTTTCCTTCTTTCGCTTCCTGGAACCGTCACCACCCGCCATACCTGCACAAAGAAAAGGTTAGTGAGATCGCTAAGGTCGTGAAGCGAGATATAGAAAATACCAATGCCGAGGTCGAGAGCGAAAGTTCGCGGTCTTGGCGGTGGCGATTGAATAGTCCAATGGTGCGGCTCGGCAGTCACCGCATCCAAACAAGAATACTTTTGAGTGGCAGCCAGACTCTTCAGATCCATCACAATTAAGCTTTCCTCCTGACTCAGGGTAATGTGCTTCGGAAGCAAGGGCCCCTGGTACCACCAGCTACGGGGAAAGTCCTCAAAGCAGCTCGGATCTTTGCTCCTCAGAATGAAGAAACGGTTCTTCCAATTCTTAAGGGATGAGGGCAGATCGGAAAAGAGTCCGCAATGAGGCTTCGCCTGAAAGAACCAGTGTTCGTCATCCTTTCGGCGAGTTAGTCTGTGCAGCTCGGCGAACACCTTAGCCGTAGGTCTGATTCCCTTAGCTCGGCATAGACCTCGGAAGGCTACCAAGATCCGCCACGAGTTAGGGTGAATTTGAGCAATGCACGCTCGGTGAAGTTTTAGGACCTCCTTATAGAAATCATCTAGAGGGAACCGGAGACCGGCCTTTAACTGTTCCTCGTACACCATAACCATGTCATTCTCTTCGAAGGAGTGATCGACACGAAGATCGCCATGGCACTTGATTAGCTCGTACGAATCAGGCCGAATGTTGTATTCTTGGATAAACGATTGCAGATCAGATTCTCGAAGAACCGATGGTAGCTCGTCTATAGGGAGAGTCTCTCTCCCTGAAGAAGGTGCAAGCCTTGATGGTATGACCAGCCCCCGAGCTGGAGCAGAGGCCCTGGGAGGTTCTTGTTGAATGCTTGGCCCGACTACCTCTTCTTCATCAGAGGACCACGAGAATTGGATGGAAGGAGGGCTCGCCGCTCTCTGACCTTCGGCACCGCTCATTTTCAAAAGAAACAAAGAACTTAAACTAAAAAGAGGATCAAAGCCCTTACCGGAGTCTGATCGGCGTCGGAAGAACTGGAGAAAATGAGAGAACTTCGAAGTTGCGAGCGAGAGACTGAAAATGGAATGAGAGAACTGGCTAGCCCCTCACCCCTATTTATACTAGTCCGAGCATTTAATGCTCGCGAGGTTCCATGCAGTGCATCGGTTAACGGGATTCGCCAGCTGTTCTGACACGTCTCTCTAACATTTCGAGATCGGTTAATTGGAGATCGGCATAATGAGTTGAATATTTTGAATAAAGGATCAGTTAAGAGTCGTTTTGTTAGGAACCAGATCGGACAAATATATCAGAGATCGGAAAATAATCAATAAGATAATAATTGGAGAAACAAGACTTTTATTTCCAAAAAGATCGGATTACATCATTATGGCGATCTCTAGGATCGGATTACAATAAAGGACTAACTACATCATTTGGGTGATCTCTAGAGATCGATTACATTGACAGACTACATCATTTGGGCGATCTCTAAGGATCGGAATACATTGGAGATCGACTATATCAAAGGTCGATCTAAGGATCGGTTTATAAGCGATCCCAAGGATATTGCCGACGGATGCTTCATCATTGTCGGAAGACCCAATGTGGATCGAATCATTTGTCGGAACACTCAATGTGATGAGAAGCGAATGAACTCGATTGAGCGACTCGAAATCGGTACAACCGAGGTCCGCAATCTGAATCGATCAAATCCAGTTCTCTCACCATCGTCAGTTAAGGTCATCCAATCACCGGGATCGTAAATTTTCAGTCGGTGAGTAAGGAAATCCATCGAAAAAAGATCAAAAACCACAATCATGTCATGAGATCTCCACTGCACGCCTAAGAATCGCCCGCAATGCTGACAGGTGCCAGGGCATGTCATGACAGTCCTGTACATCCCAATCTCCACCGTTGATCACACTTGTAAGGACAAACCCGGAACCCTTGGATCAAGAGAGAAGACGACAATACCAGCATCTTTCGCTCTTAGCCCTCAGATCGTTCCGGACAAGGAGATTTGGGACCGTCAGATGGAAAGAAGAAAAGGACAAATGTTCTGAAGGGGGATCTCAGCCATTCATTTTGATTATCTTTAATTCCTGGACATCGGATCATGTCCTTTGAAATCTTGACCCTCCATCTCCCTCAAAATAAATCCTGACCCTTCACGGGGAGCACCCGATTCCTATAAATACCTGCATGAAAAAACTGTTCAAGGGACGGACGAGCAAAAAAGAGAGGCTGTTATTATAGCGGAAGAACTCTGAAAACTTCATTCAGTTCGTTATTCCGCTACTTTGAAGTGTTGATTGGAAAAACTTTTGAAACTAGTTTTCTGAAGTGTTTCTTGAAAAGGATTCTGAATACTGGAATTCTACATTTCCAGTTTGTTCATTATCTGGTTACTCCCTCACTTTTAGCCCTTTATCGTCTCTGTTTTCATTCCCACTGTCTAAGCTAAACTTCATCCCACTCGGCTTTTATCTTAATATGATTATATTTTAGCTAAGCTCCCTTCACTTCCCGACGAACATCAGCTCTCAGGCTAATCAGTCCACTGTCTTATCTCTGTTTGCCACCCCGTAACTATTTTAGTAGATTTGGCTCCTCACAGGTAAGAGTTCATATTGCTGTTTTGTTAAGTGTTTACATTTATTTTGTTCTTCTTACATATGTGATTTTCTCCAAGTTCATTTTGTGCAAAAGCCCCAAAAGAATGTTACTCCCGAGTTATCTCTTTAGTGATTAGTCTGTCATTTTATTAATCGTCGTTACTTCTGAATGCGAGTTTTTCTGGTTCTTAGTAGCGTGTAAATGGTCTGGCAAGACGTATGTAACTGCAACTTAGAGGTCTCTTTTAAAAGAGAAGGGCATGAATAACACGTCAGGAAGATAGCCGAACTATTAGGTTGACGTAAACAGCAATTCGACAAAGATGTCATAAAGTGGAATAAAACCAAAGTAAACGAAACAGAATAGATCGGTCATTAATAGATATTGGTAAAATGAATACATGGAAGGTCGGTAAATCAAGTCTAGTTTTCCCCATCTAGCCAAAAGGTATCGAGAAGCCTTATCCCCAGCATCTTTGAACTCCAGGATTAGGTTCTTAGGACACCAAAATTTGGGAGATCGGAAAAATCCCTTTCAGGCTCCTTTTAATTTAAAAGAGATCGGAGGAGAGTTCTTATCCGGTCTCAACTCAAAATTTAGATAACTATTAAATAGAGATCGGAGGAGAGTTCTTATCCGGTCTCAACTCCAAATTTTAATAAACGTCTAAAGGAGATCGGAGGAGGGTTCTTATCCGGTCTCCCCTCAAAATTTTAATAAATAACTTAAAAAGAGGTCGGAGGAGAGTTCTTATCCGATTCTCACACCCATTCACTAAGGTTGTCTCATTTACTTATGTATCTGGGTAATCCTAATTAGTGAAAAATCAAATATTCCTTTTACCAAAAGGATTAACATTCCCGTTCAAGCCCTTCTAACTAATTTATAAAGGATGCAAAATTAAATCTACTTACCCTTATTAAGGGACGAGGTGGGGTGCCTAACCCCTTCCCCACCCGTTTACGGACCCCGAACCTAGAATCTCTATTTTGAAGTGGTCTCATTTTTAATTTATCTTCTCAAATGGTTTTCTTTAGTTTCCCCCAAAACTAAGGTGGCGACTCCTCAATCCTTCCCACTTCGGTGAGTGATCGTCCGGGCGACCGCAAAGTCCCATTGCGACAAAATGCATAAATGATCTCTTTGACCACTTGTGAACTGAAAAATGGTCAATAATGACCAAAGGAGATGTGTGGAAATTGTGAAAATGAAAACCAAATTCGTAGGTCCAATGGTCATGCTGCTGGCAGCATGACCAAACCCACTTTGAAGGACCAAAACTCAAATTTTACAAGTCCAATTGATATGCCAGCAATTGGAGATGAAAATAGACATAAAATAGCACAATTTTCATTAAGAAACCATGGCCAAAAACTGACCAAAACTTAGTGAGACAATTGACCAAAGTGAAATGAGAGCAGGCTGCCACTGCACCAAACTGACCAAATGAAGGTCATAACTCGAGCTAGGAAGGTCAAATTGACCTGAAATTTTACCAGCAATTAGATAAGGTATAGATCTAAAACTGTCATGAAGAACACCACCCCAAATTATGCCATTAACCCATTCAAATTATTGAGCAAAGTTGAGTTACCAAACCTGCAACTCTGCAGAATTTCTATTGAGCAGTAATGTTTGAAGGGTTATAACTCTCTCTACAAAACTCCGATTTAGGCGATTCTTAAACCGATGGAAACCTAAGACATAGTAGAACATTTCATATGAAGAAAGTTAGACCAAATTATGAACTTAACTTAATCAAATTACTGACCAAAGTTGGATCAAAATCTGCTAGAACCCAAAATCTCAGCATGAACAGTGCACGTGAACAGTAATTTTATTTTGGCCATAACTTGAGCTACAAAAATCTGATTGAGGTGATCCAAAAATGAGAATACACTTAAGACAATAAGGAACATTTTCTATGAAGGAAGTTTTGTCAAATTCCAACAGTAGATTGACCAATGGAACAGTGCAACTTCGGAGAACCAAAACCGAAAATTGGCAATTTTGCCAAAATGACCTAAGCTTTGAGAAAATGACCAAAACCAACAAGTTTAATGATCAAAATGTGGTATGTGGGTGAAGTTGGAGTTCCCATACCTATTAAGCCTTGGAAAGTCAATAATTTGACTTGAATAGTGCAGTGAATAGTAACCCGAAACACAAAATTTCGAGAACGTCGAATTTAACACGTTAGAGCTAAGTAAATGTGAAGCTAAGTTTATTTTGGATTTATTTTAAGTTCTAGTACTGAAACATTGTAAAATTGCATGTTTCAGTGGAAAAGAATACCGGGACAGAACCCGAGGAGTCGAGTCAAGGCCAACAGGCGACTCGTTTGAGGTTTGTGCACAACATCACTATGCTTTAAAATGTGTTGATAAAGTGAATGAAATATGTATTTTACATTTGATTTGAATTATTGAGAATTTATTTGTGACATTAGTTATGATGTTTTGACTCAAATTGTTGGAAGTTATTGTGTATATTTGAAATGACAATGTTTAACAAATTGTTAAGATAAGTTTTGAAACCACAGTATCATGACCATATATTTGAACACCTCACTAACACGATTAGTGGGGGTAATTAGTTTCAAATTTTGATTCCTTCTCTGGAGAAGTGTTGAGGTGTGCCAGTAGAAGAGGATGTGAATGGATATCCATATATTTGAGCTAGCTAGCCTTGTGATGTGATTTCTCTTTAGCCTCTGGCTATTGAGATTCTATTTGTTTTGAATGGCATGATCTAACTGTGGGTTTTATGAAATGTGTTTTGATACTTTGAAATGAACCTGGTTTGCATTAAAATCTCATAATTTATGTTTTGTGTTTAATGCTCATGTTTAGTTAAATTTTTGAATAAATGTGATTTAAGTTTTGCATAAAGATTATTTTAGTATGTTGTGCACCACTGAGTCCTAGTACTCAGCGATAGCTTCTATTGCTGTCGCAGATACAGAGATTAGAGGAGCAGCAGACTGAGCTGCTGACGATTGAGGATCGTTCTGCTTTGAAGCTATCGGGTATAATTTATACCCTGATCGTAAATATTTATTTTGATGTCTGTAATGCACAGAATTGTATGGACATGTGAAGATGGGTTTTGAGCAGCTTGTACAAAATCTGTATAAAATTTTGTAATAAACTTTAGTTTGGATTTTCTTAATGTAAATTTTTGTATGATGTATACATAAATTATTTATCTTTAAAGAAATATGAATGTATGAAATTGATTGACTATACCTTGAGGACTATTGAATTTTGAACTTGAGGAATTTATGGAAATGATTGTGAAATTGATTGAGTTGATTGTGAAATCGAAGCAGTTGTTGAGAAAAATTTTTAGAAGTGCTTTTTACAGGTATTTGAAGAACTGTTTTCTCAAAATACAGAGGAAACTCTGTCAAAATTTTTATAAAAATTGCGAAAAAATAAAATGGGCCAAAATTTTCAACTAGCTTTCAACTTAATTACATGTTTTAAATATTTATTAGAAATGCTCACCACTTATCAAAAAGAAGAAAATTGTTTTAAAATCCCTTGTAGGGTACTTAATGAGTTATCGGTAGGTGAAGTTCGGTAGTTCATTAGGTATTCTACGGGATCATGTTATGTCTTACAGAGGGGTAAGGTGTGACATGCCTTATGCCCAAGAGGCCTATGTTGTAGCCAATTTGGCTGGTGTGGTGACACACCTGAATACTATGCTAATGGTTGCCAAAGCCAATGTCACGATGGAGGTGGTGGTGGAGACCTCGGTGGTATCATCTCAAGATCAATGTTTGAGGAGATGCTTAAACATAGAAATGATGTTGCTTGTCCTGCTAAGAGATTCTATACCTATGAAGCTTTTATATCAGCAACCAAAGCTTTTCTAGCCTTCGGCATCATCAGAGATATTATGTAATACCCCGAACCTCTGAGTTATGAATAGTACCATTTTTGGTCAGTGACTAGTACTATTCAAAGACACCTTGTGGACCAAAAATAAATGAAAAATTAATTGAGATAGACACAATAAAAATTCAAGTGAACAAAAAATCTAAGGACTCATCGGGTATTATAAAAATAAGGATTATGACCCGATGAGGGACATTTTGGTCAATTCACCTCAAGAGTTAACTTTTGACCAAAATGTCAATTAAATTAAATGAAATTAATGAATTGAATTATGGGGTAAAAATTGAAGAAAAATTCAAGTAAAAACATGTAAGGGAAAATTTAAGAAATGAAAACTTAAACTTTCATTTCCATTATGACAAAATTAAAATGAAGGACTTATGGACTTTTAATAATTAAATTTAATTATTTAATTAAAAGGAAAAATTAAGTGTAAATGTAAAAAAAAGGGGGGGGAATAAAAATTTAAGTTTAATTATCCTTATAACACAATTAAAATTTATAATTTTAATAAACTAATTTTGGGGATAAATATATATATATATATATATATATATATATATATATATATATATATATATATATATATATATATATATAAGAAGATAAATGTCTTCTTCATTTTTTTTTTATAAGATGCCACCACCCTCTCCTCTCTCTCCCTCTCTCTTTCTTTTTCCTCCATCACTCTTCCATTCACAAGTTCTCTCACCCTTTGATTCCCCATATTTCTTCCATTAATCTTCCAACAAATTAATAGAAAAACCTTGATTAAGCATCCAAGTAAAGATTGAAACAAGAAGAATAAGATTTGGAAGAGATTGGAAGTGGGAAAAATCATCAAGTGAGGTAAGCTCTCTCTTTCATGCTTGATTAACCAAATATGCTTTGAATCAAGTTTGGTTGTGATGAATTTACATGAGAAAGCATGAAATTTCATAAGAAAATGAAAGAAAACATGTATGGAATCTAAACTAGGGTTTTGGCCAAATTGGAGAAAAGTTAGGGTTTGATGTCTTTGAATGAAATTGATGATGAGATTAAGCTTAGTTGAAGTAGTATACATGATTGGGGCAAAGAAATTGCATGAAATGTGTATAAATTTAATTATGGGAGATTAGGGTTCATGGGAAAATTGGAGCTTTAGTGCTAGAGAGTGAAATTAGTGTGTGTAGTGTTAAATTATAATCATTTGAGGTTTATTTAGTTTGAATTGGCATTGGGTTGATGAATGGAAGTAATGAAATGGTAGGATTAGGGAAAATTACAAACTTTGGTATTTGAAAAATTATGGAGTTTATGCTAGGAAGTGCCATTGATGTGTCAATATTAAATTATAGTCATTTTGGGTAAATTAAATGTGAATTGAGGTTGTTTAGTGGGAGTAATTGAAGAAATGAAAATTTGAACCTAGGGCAGAATTTTACACACTGAGTTCAGTGTGTTTGACAGCCCATAAATTGAGCTATACAACTCCAATTGGTGTGAAACTAATTGGAAATGAAACTTAAGACATAGGGCTAGAATTTTTGTGAAGAGACCCAACCCAGAAACTGCCCAGAAATTGCCTAAAACTTGGTTTGAACTTAGAGACAAAATTCTGGAACCTGCAGAATTTGACTATATGAACAATAAACTTTGCATGGTCATAACTCTCTCTAGAAAACTCAGATTTAGGCGATTCTTGAACTGATAGAAACCTAAGACATAGTAGAACATTTCATATGAAGAATATTAGACCAAATTATAGACTTAACTTGATCAAATTGCTGAATGAAGTTGGATCAATAAATCTGCTAGAACTGAATCTGCAGCATGAACAGTGACGTGAACAGTAATTGTGTTTTGGGCATAACTTGAGCTACACAGCTCCGAATTAGGTGATTCAAAAAGGAAAATAAAGTTAAGACCTAGATGAACAATTTTCATGAAGAACACCTCATCAAATTATGATCAAAACTAGGTAAAAATTGGATTCAAAGATTGGGGCACCAAATTGTCCAAAACCAAAACTCTCAAAAATTTGCAAAGCTAATTTGGGATGCATTAGATATTTATGTAATTAGTTCTTGGCAGCAATTGAGATGCGTATTAAGGTATTCTATTTGTGTATTTTCAGTAGAAAGAGAAGTAGGTAGCAAGGAAGGAGAATTATTGAAAGTTTGTGCACAACTAACCTTTTCTTTGTTTTTAAACTTGTAAATTGTTTGGAATTTGTTTATTTGAATGAGTTTTCTTTGAACAAGTTTATTTTGACTGAAATATAGTTTTTCTCTAGGATTTAAGAAATTTGAGTGTTGCCACCTTTATATGGATATTATGATGAATTTAAATGTGTTTATTGGTTTATTAACGTGATTGTTAAGTGAAAAATTTTTGAAAACTGTTTTGAAACCACAGTTATCATGACAGTCCCTTTCGGAACTCCCTAGTAGTAACGACTACTTCGGGTTGATAATTGATATTGATTATGTCTCATTAATAACGGTTAGTGGGGTAAGACTACATGAGTACTCATTAGCTAGCTAGCCCTTCCCTCATTAATAACGGTTAGTGAGGTTGAGATTGCTTTGTCGTGGTGTACAACACGGCACTGATCGTGAAATTTTGTGTCATGGCCTGAACTGTGTGTTGATGTTGGCAATACTAATGCTTTTGTGAATTGTGATTTATGAAGTGTGATTTCTCATTTGAAATGTTATTCCAATAAATGGCTCTTATGAACTTAGAACTATTGTGATGTTTTCATGCTTAAGAAGGATGTGATTTATTATGCCTTGACAAGTTTTATTTTATTTTAAGTTTTAAAGTTATTAGTTGTGCACAACTGAGTGATATACTCAGAGATAGCTTATTTATGCTGTCGCAGGAAAGGGAAAGGAGAAGGCTGCTGAGTGAGAGACTTGAAAGCAGTATTTTAGTTTTGATTTGTTGGTATATATCGTAGGTATACCCCTGTAATTTCCTTTTGATGTATTTTTCACCTATATGTATGGATGTACGGACATTGAGCAGTTTGTATTTAAAAGCATTGCATTGCTATCACATTTTGAGTTTATAACTATTTTGTATTTTACTTTGAGACTTATGAAAATGTAACTTTTGCAATATTTAGTCTATCATTATTTCCAATGAATATTTACATGGAATTTTAACTATTCTCATGTAGTTTTCCGGAAAAGAATTGATAAGATAAAACGCTATGATTTGTTTTAAAATCCTTTGTAGCATAACTAATGGGTTATCGGTAGGTGGAGTTGGGTAATTCATTAGGTATGCTACGGGAACATGTCATGCCTTACCAGGGATAAGGTGTGACATATTAATACGCGTAAAAGGGAGATTGGTACATTCTTTGGCTAGACATCTCATGAAACTGCAACTTTTTGGTTTTATTACCCTTTTTCTCCTCACTTAGAAGGTTTGTTTTGATTAAAACTCATTTAAATTCGAAATGATTCTGTAGAATTTTTTGATATTTATATTTATTAAAGATTCATTTTAATTACTATTATCCATTATAATTAATATAATTTACTTAAAATTAATATTGATTATAGTAAATAAAGTAAAATTTATAAATTTAATTGATTAACTTTAATTAATTTAAAGATTAATCACTTTAATTAGTATATAATTAAATAGTTAATTGAGAAATTTGTGTTGGTAATGCACTGCAGGAGGGTGGCCATTTGCACCGGATGGACCATATGCTTAGGGATATTGCTTTAAGGGGGAACAAAATCAAGTGTCGTCTTACTGTTCTCTAAGTCCCACTTATCCTTGTGCTCCTGGCAAGAAATATTACAATAAAGGTCCCATCCAACTTTCATGGTACATTTTTTTTTGGCAACATAACTTTGATTTTAAACACAAATTTATTATTATTATACAAAAATTGAATTAATTACTTGCAAATGTTATTTAATCCATGCCTAACATAAAACTTTTTGTAATATTATATATATTATAAATGATACAGGAATTACAATTATGGGCAATGTAGGCAAGCCTTAGGATTAGGCCTATTGAACAATCCAGAACTTGTAGCGATAGATGCAGTCATTTCTTTCAAGATAGAAATTTGATTCTAGATGACTCCATAATATCCAAAGCCCTCTTGCCATGACATCATCACTAGACAATGGTCACCCCACTGACAGTGATATTTTAGCCGGAAGAGCTTGAAGTTATGGTGTGATAACAAACATCATCAATGGTTGTCTTGAATGTGGTAGGGGCTGGGATGTTAGGGTTGAAGATCGTATTGGGTTTTATAAGAGATATTGTGATATATTTGGAGTTTGCTATGGTAGCAATCTTGACTGCTACAACCAAAAGCCATTTGAAAATGGGCTTGGGGATTTGGGAGATGCAATTGTTTCACTGGTTTTACAACCCCACAAGTGCACGGATCGCTAACAAGTAATAGAGTGATGAGTAAAATATCATTCCCACAAGGAATTTGATTAGTAAGTACCAATCTACATAGTAATTTTGACTGTTTAGGCTATCGAATACTGAGGGAATGAAGTTTGTTTATTAAACACTAGAATGGTAAACTTAAAACGAAACAATCTATTTTGAAACAATTTCAGAATTAAGATTTCACACTTGAACCTTACTATGGATGTTAACTTATTTATTTACTAGGTTGAGAATCGTTTACTTTGATGGAAATTAATCCTAAGGTATCCTAAGTCCTCTCTCAAGGCACCTAGGGTGTGTTTTAATTAACTTAAACCCGACTTTCGTGGTGATCAAATTAATTAAAACCCTTTAAGATCTTTGACCAATTTTGAAATTCCACAAAGGTATCAGCCTATGTCTAGGTCAAAATTCCTAGGTTCAAAATCTTAATTTTCTAATATTAATCTTCACCTTTCAGTCTTTCAATTAATATCTATAAGCAATACTAAGTGGGTACCAATACATAGCATGTATTAAGATCACAAGAAATTAAATCAAGGAACAAATATCAAATCCAATAAATAAAACATAATGTTTATTGTCGCAAGGTGTTTTGCGGTCGCCTGAACGAACCCTCACCGAAGTGGGAAAGAGTGAGGAGTCGCCACTTTAATTTTAAGGGGAATTAAAGAAAACCATTTGTGAAAATAAATTAAAATGAAACCACTTCAAAACAGAGATTCTAGGTTCGGGGTCCGTAAACGGGTGGGGAAGGTGTTAGGCACCCCACCTCGTCCCTCAATAAGGGTAAGTAGATTTAACTTCGCGTTCTTTATAAATTAGTTAGGAGGGCTTGAATGGAAATGTTAATCCTTTTGACAAAGGAGTATTCGATTTTTCACTAATTCTGATTACCCAGATACATAAGTAAATGAGACAACCTTAGTGAGTTACTGTTGTATGTTAATTTTGTTTGAAGAGCTATTTTATTAGAATTCAATTTTGGGAATTGGATAAGAACTCTCCTCCAATCTCTTTTAATATTTATTAAAAATTTTTTTTAAGCTTGAGGATCGGATAAGAACTCTCCTCCGACCACTTTTGTTAAAATTCTAGGTGAGAATCGGATAAGAACTCTCCTCCGATCTTTTTAATATTTGTTAAAGTTTTAGATTTGAGGATCGGATAAGAACTCTCCTCCGATCTCTTTTAAACATTTTATTTTAATTTTAGATTGAGAACCGAATAAGAACTCTCCTCCGATCTCTTTTGAGTATTTATTTAAATTTGGGTTGAGAACCGGATAAGAACTCTCTTCCGATCTCTTTTAAATGTTTTTTAAATTTTAGATTGAGAACCGGATAAGAACTCTCCTCCGGTCTCTTTTGAATATTTGTTAAAGTTTTAGATTGAGAACCGGATAAGAACTCTCCTCCGATCTCTTTTATTTTAATGGGAGTCGGATAAGGATTTTTCCGATCTCTCGAAGTTTAATTTCAGTTACTCTACGTAAGAGCCTAAGACTAAGGGTTTTGGCATTCAAAGATGACAGGGATCGGAATAAGGCTTCTTTTAACTCATTAGTACCTTGTGACTAGACCGAGGACACTAAACTGAATTTCCCGATCTTCTGATGTGGTCGCTTTACCAGTACCCTCTGATACCCGGTTTATTCCATTTATTTACCTGCGGTTCGGTTTTACCCTACCTCGTGGCGTCTTACCCAATTGTCTTTCGTGTTGTTCCAGTGAGTTGGCCTAACTATTTTCCTGACTTATTACCCAGATCTTTCATTATTTTTAAAGAGACCCTTAAGATACGGTTACCTACATTTTATCCGACCCCTTATATACTACTCGAGACTAGAAGACTTGCATTCAGAGATAACAACGATTAACAAAAAGAATGGACTGATCAACAAAGAAGTAAACCCGAGAGTAACCTTTTTCGTATTCTTTAACATAATATAAACTTAGAGAAGACTACGTACATAAAAGAACAAAGGAAATACGTAAAGTAAGAACGAGCAATTAAAGAAATGGCAATATGAGCACTCACCTGTAGGGAGCCGAATCTACTAAACTAAATATGGAATGATCAAAACATAATAGGACTGCAGGTTGATAGCTGGAAGGTTAAGTTTCGCCTTGAAACAAAGGGTGCCTCGCTAAAATTCAATCGGGTCGAAATAATACCTAAATTTCAAATGAGGTCGAGCCTGGACAATGGTGGATGGAAACAAAAAGCTGAAAATGAGAGCACCACAGGATAATGAACGAACTGAAAATAGAGAGTTTCAGTATTCAAGAATCCCTTTGCATGAAAAAACTTTAGAAAACCGGTTTCAAAAGCTTTTTCTTATGAACGCTAAAAAAATAGCAGAGTAACGAACTGAATTGAGTTTTAGAGTTCTTCCACTATAGTCACCGCTCTCTTCTTTTCCGTCCCTTGAACAGTTTTTCATGCAGGTATTTATAAGAATCGGGTGCTTCCCCTGAAGGGTCAGGATCTATTTTGAGGGAGATGGAGGGTCAGGATTTCAAAGGACATGATCTGAGGCTCATGAATTAAAGAGAATCAGAACAGACGGCTGAGATCCCCTTCAGAATATTTATCCTTTTCCTCTTCTAATCCGACAGTCCCAAATTCTCTTGTCCGGGGCGATCCGAGGGCTAGGAGTGAAAGGCGCTGGTCTTGTCGTCTTCTTCTTCGATCCAAGGGCTCCGGGCTCATCCTTACAAGTCGGATCAATGGTGGAGATTGGAAGGTACAGCACTGTCATGACATATTCTGGCACCTGTCAGTAATGCGGGCGATTCTGGGGCTTGCGGTTGAGATTTCACCTGCAACGCTTTAACTACCTCGGCTCTGATTATGACGAAAGCGGTAGGCGTCTTATTCTCTTCGTTTTCCGCTCTCTCTTCCTTTTCGGTCTTTTCAACATGCTACTTTCCCGATCTCTCATATCGGACCCTTCTTTTCCGATCTCTCCTACTCCAGTCCTTTCATCCGATTTAGTTGAGTCAAAGCATTAATTTCCCTCAATTCCCGAAGCGACCGCTTCGTTTCCTGCTTAGCAATAAATGCTCAGATTTTCCTATATATATACCTTCAACCGGGAAGCCCTCCGTATTTGATTTTCTCCTCTTCCTTCTGACAAGTCCTATTCTAGCTGCCCCGGCAATAATTCCGGCCATGGTGGCCACCTTTGATCTTTTTTCGGTTGTCCTCTTTGTTCCTAGCCTGAAAATTTATGATCCCGGTGATCAAAGAATCGTGATGACCTTATCTGATGACAGTGAGAGAACTGGACTAATTAACCGATCTGGATCGAAGACCCCGATCGTACCGATCTCGAGTTATTCGACTGGTATAATCCGCGAACCGATTTCGGGCGAGAAGACTGCTAATATTCCCCTCAACACCGGTGACTGCTCCTTGGCATTCATCTGGCTCTTCGCCGCACTGGGTGTTCCGACAGCGGCTCGGTTTCGAGCGGTAACTTTGATGACGACCTCTCTCATTCTCACGGGAGTCATAGTCCCCCCATCTAAGCTGTACATCTATCCGATGTCAACAGCCGGTCTCCTGGTCAAACACATCTTTTGACTCAGCCACGAGACTAGGCTTTGACATAGGCCTTTTAGATGGGATGTTCCACCGATCTCTAGAGATCGCCCAAATGATGTAATCTGATCTTTCAATGGAATCCGATCTCTAGAGATCGCCCAAATGATGTAATTTTTCTTTTAATGTAATCCGATCCCTAGAGATCGCCCAAATGATGTAATCAGATCTTTTCGGAAATAAAATTTATTTTGACAACTGTCATTTTATTATTATTGCATTGATTATTTTCCGATCTCTGATGTGTTTATCCGATCTGGCTCTTAACTGAACAACCCTTAACTGATCCGTACTTCCAAACATTCGCTTTAATTAGCCGATCCCTAACTAGCTGATCTCTCCTTATGGAATTTTGGAATATTCGTGAGACGTGTCAGAACAGCTGGCGAGTCCCACTAACCGATGCATTGCCTGGAACATCGTGAGCATTAAATGCTCGGACGAGTGTAAATAGGGGTGGGGTTAGCCAGTTGCTCCCTTATGTCGTTTTCAGTCTCTCGCGAACAACTTCAAAATTCTCTCGTTTTCTCAAGCTCTTCCGACGCCGATCAAGCTCCGGTAAGGGTTTTGATCCTTCTTTTAGTTTAAATTCTTTATTTCCTTTGAAAATGAGCGGAGCCGAGGGTTAAAGAGCGGCAAGCCCTCCTTCCATTCAGTTCTCGTGGTCATCTGATGAAGTAGAAGTGGTCAGGCCAAGCACGCGACCCGAACCTCCTAGGGTCTCCGTTCCAGCTCAGGGGCAAGCAGCATCATCAAGGCATATACCTTCTTCAGGGAGGGAAAATCTACCCATGGACGAGTTGCCATCGATCCTTCAAGAAACTGATCTGCAGTCGTTTAGCCAGGAGTATAACATTCGGCCTGATTCCTACGAGTTGATTAGGTGTCACGGCGATCTTCGTGCCGATCACTTCTTTGAGGGGGACGATATGATCATGGTCTGCGAAGAACAATTAAAAGCCGGTCTACGGTTTCCTTTGGACGACTTCTTCAAGGAAGTTTTAAAATATCACCAAGTGTGCATCGCCTAAGTTCACCCGAACTCGTGGCGGATCCTAGTAGCCTTCCGAGGCCTATGCCGAGCTAAGGGGCTCCGACCTACAGTTAAGGTGTTTGCTGAACTGCACAGGCTAACTCGTCGAAAGGATGACGAGTATTGGTTCTTGCAGGCGAAACCCCATTGTGGGCTTTTTACCGACCTGCCTTCCTCCCTGAAGAATTGGAAGAACCGCTTCTTCATTTTGAGGAGCAAAATTCCGAATGGTTTTGAGGCCTTCCCTCCGAGCTGGCTGCATCAGGGTCCCTTGCTTACGAAGCACATCGCCCTAAATAGGGAAGAGGGTGCAATGGTGATGGAGTTGAAGGAACAAGTGTCCAGAGAGAAATTCTCTTGTTTGGATGCAGTGACGGCCGAGCTGCACCATTGGACTATGCAGCTGGTCACCGGCCAAGATCGCGGGCTTCAGCTCTCTGACCTCGGCATCGGTATTTTCTATATCTCAGATCTTTGGACCTTAGCGATGTCACTGACCTCTTCTTTGTGCAGGTATGGCAAGCGGCGAAGCCTCCAAGGAGAGCAGGAAATGGAAGAGAGAGATCTCCCGGAAGGTACAGGAGATGAAGCATTCCGAGTTGCTTCAAATGCCCGGTCATGAACCCGGGGAAATACAAGAAGGTTCGTCTCGACCTTCTGGACTGCCGATCATAGAAGTGGTCTGGTCTCCTCCTCGTCAAGAAGAGCCGCCTCCACCTCCTCCAGTCGTTTCAAGTGCGGAAAGGGGTCCTTCTTAACATGCCCCAAGGACTCTCTCCCGCGGTGCACAAGTACTGATCCATTCCTTGGAGAAGAACCGGACTGTTCAGGAGAATCCGGGTTTGGCTAAGGTCCTGGGGGCTTCTATCTGCCTTCTGGAGGATCGGGACAGGCTGTCCTCAGACAACCTTGATGATATCCTGACCCGATCTATGAGCTTGAACGTGGAGTGCTTGGTGAACCAGCACATCGTCCGGGAGAAGGCTCACCGCCTGGGTATAGAGGTCGAGAAAATGGGTCATGAGGTGTCTTCTCTCCGATCCCAACTTTTGTCCGCTCAGGACTACATATCTCAGATTGAGGGGCGAATGAAGTTCTATGAGGACAAGCTGGCCGATCAAGCTCATGTTCTGGCCGAGCGAGATCGTGTTCTTGAAGAAGTCCAAGCGCTCCGGGCTGGCGAAGTTGCTCACCTCACAGAAGAGCTCAAAGCGAAGGAGGAAGAGATAGTGACAAGAGAGGCCGGCGCTTATGTGAATGCCCACAGGGATCTCTTGGCCGAGCTCGAGCGATATCGAGGAGGACTTCACTTGGATGGTAGACTTGGCTCCCCAAGACGAAGGTGAGGATAGCGAGGGAGGCGAGGTGAGAGAGGAAATGAGCAAAATGTAGATCAGTGGGGTGATCCTCGGTAGAATGACTTGTATAAATTCTGAAATGAAATGCCTTTTTGTTCAGTGAATGGTTGTGATCGGAAAATCTCTAAATTATTTAAGCACTTGATTGTCTGAGCATATCGAAATAACTAAAAGTGATTATTAACCTAAGTGTGAGAGATCGGAAAACACAATAAGCATGAGATCGATAGGGAACCAACGCTAAACGGGACTTGATTAAAATTGGAAATTTGGCTTAAACACTTAAGATCGGGATCATCATTAAACCGGATCGGAACCTTAACCTGATTATTCCTAAACTTCTAAAAGGGAGATCGGCGAATAAAACTGATGACAATAAAATCTGGTGTTGGTTCAACTTCGTTTGACAAGAGAGATCGGGAATGTAATTGACTGGTCAGAAGATTTGACAATTGGTTTGAGAAGTCAATGAGTAATTTGAGAGACCGGTAAGGCTTTAACTGACATGAGGACTTAGCGTTGATTCAATTCCTTGTGAGGAGAGATCGGAAATGTAGTTATCTGGCAAAGAGAGATCGGGAATGTAATTGGCTGGCAAAGGGAGACTTAGTGCTGGAGATCAGTTTCGAAGTTTATTGATTCTGGGGATCGGCCAAAATATGGTGTCGACAGCTGTTCCTCTTTACATAATTTCTATTAAAGGGAAAAATTTCCCGTGTAGGAATTATGTAAAGATTCAGACCCATATTTTGGGCGGTTAGGTATTCAAGGTCAGGAATCTAAAGCCTACTCAAATTAGTGACCTAGAGATTTGTGATAGAAGTTAAAATTAAAATCAACTTAGATCAAGGAACCACAGGTTGATAACAGGAAATTTAAAATGTAGGAAATTAAAATCAACTTAGATCAAGGAACCAGAGGTTGATTACAGAAAATTTAAAATGCAGGAAATTAAAATCAACTTAGATCAAGGGACCAGAGGTTGATAACAGGAAATTTAAATTGCAGGAAATTAAAATCAACTTAGATCAAGGGACCAGAGGTTGATGACAGAAAATTTAAATTGCAAGAAATTAAAATCAACTTAGATCAAGGAACCAGAGGTTGATGACAGGAAATTTAAATTGCAAGAAATTAAAATCAACTTAGATCAAGGAACCAGAGGTTGATGACAGGAAATTTAAATTGCAAGAAATTAAAATCAACTTAGATCAAGGAACCAGAGGTTGATGACAGGAAATTTAAATTGCAAGAAATTAAAATCATCTTAGATCAAGGAACCAGAGGTTGATGACAGGAAATTTAAATTGCAAGAAATTAAAATCAACTTAGATCAAGGAGCCAGAGGTTGATAACAGGAAATTTAAATTGCAAGAAATTAAAATCAACTTAGATCAAGGAACCAACTTAGATCAAGGAACCAGAGGTTGATGACAGGAAATTTAAATTGCAAGAAATTAAAATCAACTTAGATCAAGGAACCAGAGGTTGATAACAGGAAATTTAAATTGCAAGAAATTAAAATCAACTTAGATCAAGGAACCAGAGGTTGATAACAGGAAATTTAAATTGCAGGAAATTAAAATCAACTTAAATCAAGGAACCAGAGGTTGATAACAGAAAATTTAAATTGCAAGAAATTAAAATCAACTTAGATCAAGGAACCAGAGGTTGATAACAGGAAATTTAAATTGCAGGAAATTAAAATCAACTTACAAAGCAAGCCTAATCTGGACACAAGAAGTTCTTTCCCGATGAAGTGTACTTAACAGGATCCGAAGGCCAATGATTAATGAAGGACGAGTTACAATACCTAACCTACGACCTCCTTTCTTCTGATGCCCCTTTTCAGTTCTTGGCTTTCTCCTTATTTTGTGAAAGGCGCCCTTGCGGGTTTTCGCTTTCCTTTCGTCCATTTGACTAGAAGCGCCTTTCCAGGTTTTCACCTCTAGTTTTTTTTTTCTTTTTTTTTTTTTGGACGTTCCCTGCAAATCTCATAGCAAAGTACGTGAGGTTATCAATTGTCAAATCCTAATCTTATGACAAAAATTTTAACTGATTAATAGCGCATTAAATAACGAGATTGCAGAAGGATAATGTTAAAGAATGAGTATAAAGGAAAGAGAAAGGTATAGGGAATAAAGTATGACTTTATTAAGGTTTCAATAAAAACGAAGATAGAGTTTCAAAGGAAAAGGGTACAAGGATAGATCTCACATATTCCTTGTGGTTAGCTTTGAAGTTCCTTAACTGCCATTATTTCTAGTACTCTGAAGTCTCATGCCATGACAGTTTGTTTCCCTTCTCGGTCTCATGCTTCTTTCCTTATTTCTCCCTTTTGATTCTTGGGATGCCCTTTCGGGTTTTCACCTGTAGATCTTGATTTTTTTTTTTGGCTCGCTTTTCAGGATGCCCTTTTGGGTTTTCATTCCTCACTCATTTTACAGAAAGCACCGCTTCGGGTTTTCGCCTTCTTTCACACATTTTACTAGGAGCGCCCTTCCGGGTTTTCACCCCTACCCTTTTTTTTAGGCATAGTATCTCTTGACGGTGTCGGCATTCACAGGTCTTGGAAATTCTTCACCGTCCATGTGGGTCAAGATCAAGGCCCCACCAGAAAATGCCTTTTTAACCACATAGGGTCCCTCGTGGGTTGGTGAGCATTTGCCCCGGGGATCATTTTGATTTGGCAGCACTTTCTTCAGAACTAGGTCTCCGGGTTGGAATTCGCGTGAGCAAACGCTTTTGTCAAATGCCCTGGCCATTCTCCTCTGGTATAACTGCCCATGACATGCTGCTGCTAGCCTTTTCTCGTCCAGCAAGTTTAATTGATCCAACCTCGACTGGATCCATTCTGACTCATCAATCCCCGATTCCTTCAGAATCCTTAAGGAAGGAATTTCAACTTCAATAGGTAGTACAGCTTCCATCCCGTAAACTAGTGAGTATGGAGTTGCCCCGGTTGAGGTCCTTACCGAAGTCCGGTATGCGTGAAGAGCGTAGGGAAGCATATCATGCCAATCCCTATATGTGACCGTCATTTTCCGGATTATCCTCTTAAGGTTTTTGTTTGCGGCTTCCACCGTTCCATTCATCTGGGGGCGGTACGGGGAGGAATTGAGATGTCGGATCTTGTATTGATCATATAACTTCTGAATCTTCGGACCATTCAAATTCTTGGCATTGTCAGTGACGATTTTGTTAGGGAGACCGTGCCGGCAGATGATATTATTTCTGAAGAATTTGAGAAATGTGTTCTGTGTAATGTGGGCGTAGGATGTCGCTTCTACCCATTTAGAGAAATAGTCGATAGCTACTAGGATAAATCTATGCCCATTAGATGCCTTAGGGTTGATGGGACCAATCACATCGATGCCCCACATTGCAAAAGGCCACGGTGAGACGAGGTTGAACAATTTGTGAGGTGGCACATTTATCGGATCCGCGTAGATCTGACACTTATGGCACTTTCGAAAATACTCGACGTAATCTTTCTCCATGGTAGTCCAGAAATATCCTCTTCGCATGATTTGCTTAGCCATCATATGCCCATTGGCATGGGTTGCACAATTTCCCTCATGAGTCTCGAAAAGGATTTCCTTTGCCTCTTTTGCATCCACACATCTCAGCAATTCGCCATTGGAGCTTCTCTTGTACAGGGTCTCTCCGCTGGGGAAGTATCCCAGTGCTAATCTCCGAATCATCCTCTTTTCGTTTTTGCTTGCCCCCGAAGGGAATTCTCTGGTTCTGCAATAGACCAGGATGTCATGATACCAAGGTTTACCATCGGGCTCTTCCTCGATCATGAAGCAGTATGCTGGTTCACTTCTTGCCTTAATCCTCAATACTTGAGTTGTCTGCCCTTCTTCCATTTGAGCCATAACAGCCAGAGTGGCTAAGGCATCAGCAAATTGATTCTTGTCTCGACTAAGGTGAGTGAAAGAGATTTCTTCAAATTTCCTAATCAGCTCCAGTAAGTACTTCTGATATGGGATTAGCTTCGGATCCTTGGTTTGCCATTCTCCTTTGACTTGATAAATGATCAGAGCTGAGTCTCCATACACCTCCAACTTTTTGATTCTCATTTAGATAGCAGCTTGTAGACCCATTACACAAGCTTCATATTCTGCGACATTGTTGGTACAATCAAACCTCAACTTGATAGCTATCGGAAAGTGCTTCCCATCCGGGGATACCAATACAGCTCCGACTCCATTACCGGACAAATTGACAGCTCCGTCGAAATACATTTCCCATACATCCGCTGGCTCTTCTTCTCCGCAGTTTACTTCATTAATATGCTCATCGGGGAACTCAAAATCCAGAGCTTCATAATTTTGGATAGGGTTTTCTGCTAGGAGATCGGCGATCACGCTACCTTTCACCGCTTTCCAGGTCAAGACAATGTCATATTGGGAGAGTGTGACCTGCCACTTGGCTATCCTTCCTGGCACAAATGGGCTTTCGAATACATATTTGATAGGATCCATCCTGGAGATGAGCCATGTCTTGTGATTCAGCATGTAGTGTTTGAGGCGATTTGCTGTCCAGGCTAACGCGCAGCAAGTTTTTTCTAGGAAAGAGTACCTTGACTCACAATCATTGAACTTTTTGCTCAGGTAATAGATAGCCCTCTCCTTTCGGCCGGTATCATCATGTTGCCCCAAAACACATCCCATTGAGCTTTGTTGGACCGCCATATATAGAATCAAAGGCCTTCCGGCCACTGGTGGAACCAATACTGGTGGGTTTGACAGGTACTGCTTGATTTTCTCAAAAGCTTCTTGACAAATTGAATCCCATCGAGTAGTGTTGTTCTTTCGGAGTAGTCTAAAGATAGGCTCATCTTTGGTGGTGAGATTG
This sequence comes from Hevea brasiliensis, assembly GCF_030052815.1. Lineage (NCBI taxonomy): Eukaryota > Viridiplantae > Streptophyta > Magnoliopsida > Malpighiales > Euphorbiaceae > Hevea > Hevea brasiliensis. The sequence goes on from NC_079493.1 coordinate 95,673,330, forward strand.
GAGATAAACCTTGATATGTAGTTCAACTTCCCCAAGAAACTGCGTATCTCTCTTTCTGTTTTTGGGGATGGCATCTCTTGAATAGCTCGAACTTTGTCTGGGTCAACTTCTATTCCTTTCTTGCTCACTATGAACCCCAACAATTTCCCAGATCTAGCTCCGAATATGCATTTGGCAGGGTTCAGTTTCAGTTGATATTTCCTGAACCTCTCGAATACTTTCCTCAGCACCTGCACATGGCTCTCCTCTCCCCTGGATTTGATGATCATATCATCCACGTACACCTCCACTTCTTTATGCATCATGTCATGGAATAATGTGGCCATGGCGCGTTGGTAGGTGGCTCCGGCATTTTTTAACCTGAAAGGCATGACCCGATAGCAAAATACCCCCCATTGAGTGATAAAGGCCGTTTTCTCCTTGTCTTCCTCATCCATTGGGATTTGATTGTACGCAGATGCCCCATCAATACACGAACACCTGCCCAATCCCGCAGCATTGTCTACTAACACATCAATGTGAGGGAGAGGGAAGTCATCTTTCAGGCTTGCTTTATTGAGATCTCTATAATCTACACACACCCTGACTCTCCCGTCCTTCTTCATTACCGGGACTACGTTAGCTATCCATTGGGGATATTTAACCACTTCTAGAAACCCAGCATCATACTGCTTCTTGACCTCATCCCTAACTTTGAGTAGCGTGTCAGGATTCATTCTTCTTAGCTTCTGCTTTACTGGGATTATCCTAGGAATTAGAGGAATTTTGTGCATCACTATTTGGGGGTCCAAACCAATCATATCGTTATAGCTCCAAGAAAACACGTCTAGGAATTCTTTGAGCAATATGATCATATCTCCCAATTCATCATTCTCCACCACCTTAAGTTCCCTTCTCTCTTCTTCCGTGCCTAAGTTTATGGTGCATGTTTTGTCTCCACAAGGCACTAGGGAAGGTTCATCCTTTTCATATCTTTCTTCTGTATGCTCTATCTCAGAATCACTTGAAGTAATGGCAGTTATGGGGATTTCAAAATTAACCAGAGGAATTTCTGAGTCTATTGAATTATTAGGTGCTAATTGATGAACGGTCCTGAATGAACGAAAATGGAATATATTATAAGGATGGAATTCAAAAGAAAGAAAAAGAGAGTTGGATAAAAAATGCGTTATTAATCCGTTAACATTTATGACATAAGAAAAGGTCCATTTACAATATTACACTTGCCATCATGGACAAAATGATCAAGTGTAGATAACCAAAAGTACTTTACTCGAAATTAAGTACAGGGATGTCCTCTGCTGTCCAGTTGTCCAGTTCTTGCCCCTCAGCCATTGGCGAGACTAGATCCCCATACAAGGAATCCAAGTGGATGACATCGATGGATGGTTCATCGAGTGATTCTTCTACTTCTACCGGATTTTCAATGACCGGTTTAGTGAAGACTTCCGTGATTCTCGGGATTACCTTCATCTTCCCAATTTTTTGATCGAATCTCTGATCCCGAAGTCTGTTCCTCATCCAGAATTGCCCATCCATGAGGGCATCTTCCTCATAGCCCAAACCACAACGGCCCACCTTCTGGATAGCCGGTATAGGTTCAACAATTCCTTGTAATGTGGCGCCTAGGCCTTTGCCTTCTTCATACCCATTCCTCGACATTATCTTGGCTACCATAGCCATAGCCCCTTCATTTCTTGAAACGTTATCTTGTAGTTCGAGGGCCTGGAAGGAGCTTTCCAACGACTCCTCAGCGGCTTCCACATAAGGAAGTGATTGTGGCTTGGTGACCAAAATGGCTTCTTCCCCTCTTACAGTGATGATTTTGCCGTCCATAATGTACTTTATCTTCTGGTGCAAAGTTGAGGGAACGGCATTCGCAGAATGGATCCAAGGCCTCCCCAGCAACATAGTGTAGGCCGGTTCAATGTTCATCACCTGGAATGTGACGTTGAAGGTACATGCGCCAATTTGAAGTGGCAAGTCAATATCTCCCAACACTTCTCTTCTTGTACCGTCAAAGGCTCTTACCACCATAGCACTTTGACGTATATCTGATCGGTCAACTGGCAACCTAGCCAAGGTAGCACTAGGCAGTACATTGAGGGCTGATCCGTTATCAATAAGGACCTTGGCCACTATACAACCTTTACATTTCACTGTCACATGCAGAGCTTTAGTGTGCCTTAAACCCGCAGGGTCTATCTCCTCTTCAGAAAAGGTGACAAAACTGGATGCCTGGATTTGTCCCACTATCTTCTCAAACTGCCCCGGTGTGATGTCGGGGTTTACAAAGGCCTGATCCAAGATTTTCTGCAAGGCTTGACGGTGCACCTCGGAGCTCGAGTGCGATAACAGTGAAATTCGGGCAGGTGTCTTTCTTAACTGCTCCACCACATCATACTCACTCTGCTTCATTATTTGGAGCAACAGTTCCTCCTCTTCTTTAGGCCCGGCATGTTCTACTTCCTCCGTCTTCTCAACCTCCTCTTCTGTACTATTCAGTGACTCTCCCATTTTTACTTTCCCTTTCTTCTTTTCTTTCTCTTTGTTCCCGTAACATCTCCCACTTCGAGTTATAAACTCGACTTCTTGCTCAAGCGAAGAGGATTTTGTGGCAGCGATGGGCTGAAGATTAACTTGGGGAGTAGTACTGGTGATAGGTCCGGCATAAGTCATTTTAATGTGCTCATGTGGAGTGAAACATGGTTTTGGTGGTGCCGGAGGTGAAGCAAGATTAGGAGGTGATGTACTGCTTGACGCTCCTTGAGTGAAAACTTGGAAGTTATAATTCTAAGGTATGGCATGGGTGTTTGTGATAGGGAGCTGAGGCAGGGTTCGGATAATCGTCACTGGCGGTGAGGCTACTGGGGGTGAGAAAGTGATTCTGGGTTTAGAGGTAGAAGCATTTTGGCTGAATCTAGCTGTGTTCACTCCCCCTTCCATCTTTGACCTTTTCTGGCATCTCAGAACTTTGAGGGATAATAAGTTCTGAACCTCTTGCTTAAACTCTTCACAATCCCGCAGCTCATGATTAGCTGCCCCTTCATGGTAAGGACATCCCGTACCCTTTTCTGATCCAGTTACCTGAAGACAAAGGTAACCTTCCCTCATTGCCATGGCAAAAATTTCCTCAAAGTGAGGAATTAGCTTGTCTACCTCTGGTACCAACCTCTCTCCATCCGATTCTGTCATATTTACTCCATTTCCCGCATTATGATTGGGCAACGGGTTTGAGGTAACATTAGGGAGGGAACCATTTCCCTCAATCTACAACCACCCGTTACGAATTAAAGCGTGCACTCTCCCTCTGAGTGCCCCGCAGTTATCAGTTGAATGCCCTTGTGCCCCTCCATGATATTCACAACGGGCAGTGGGATCATACCACCTGGGGTATGGTGGCTGAATTGGGTCTAGGGGAACTGGTACTATTTGGTTTATACCGACGAGGTATCGGTATATTTCACTGAGCGGGAGGGGAAGGGGTGGATCAGGGTTTCTTGGTGGTCTGGGATTATTTTAAGGTGGTCTGGGTTGGGTAGGTGGAGGAGGAGGTCTGGGTTGGTAATTTGTAGGTGGTGGGTATTGTGGGCGCGGGTGTGGATAATTTGGGAAAGGAGGTGGAAGGTTTGCAACTGTTTGGCCATGAGGGGAAGGATATGGCCAGTAGTTATTTTGAGGTGATGGGGAATAATTATTCTGCCGGGTGATGGAATGCACATCACCTTCCTTTTTCTTGCCAAAACTGGCAGTCTTCTTTGCAGGGTTCTCAGTCAATTCCTGCAGTCGTCCCATCCTTAAATTAGCCTCTATCCTCTCACCAGCTTGGATGATGTCAGAGAAGCTATTGGAAGTGTTTCCAATCATCAAATTGAAGTAAGGAGCCTTCAATGTTTCGATGAACAGGGAGCATAGTTCATTGTCGGTTACTGGAGGATATACTTCTGCAGCCTTTCCCCTCCATCTTTGGGCATATTCCTTGAAGCTTTCTCTGTCCCTCTGTACCAGGTTTTGGAGGTCTCTCCTCGTGGGGGCTACATCGCAGTTAAATTTGTACTGCTTTAAGAAGGCATCAGCTAAATCCTTCCAGGAGCGTAGTTTGCTCCTATCTAACTGTATGCACCATCTCAAGGCTGCGCCGGAGAGACTCTCGTGAAAGAAATGGACGAGAAGTCTATCATCTTCTATCAAGGCAGACATTTTGGCAATGTAAGTTGCCAGGTGAATGCGGGGATCTGAGTTCCCGGTGTACTTGTCGAAATCCGAGACTTTAAACTTGGGTGGCACCACCACATCTGGCACCAATCTAAGTGAAGTCACATCGACTGAACCATACATGTTCAGCCCCTCTATTGCTCTCAATCTTTCCTCCAGAGCAGAAAGCTTTTCATTTTCCCTGGTCTTATTTTCTCCTATTGCGGGAAATACTCCTCCAGTTGGGAGGTGAGGGTTGGAGTGGACTGGAGGGACTAGGACTGAAGGGTATGGTTCGGGATTAGAAATAGCTGGATAGTAGGAGAAAGGTGGGTCATTATTTATGGTAGCCGGGTTAATAGTGATTGTCGGGTCCGGGATAGGCGACTGAAAGGTAAAGGAAGTTGAAGCTTGGTGTGGATCATTTGTTGTAGGTAGTGGAGGAGGTAGTGGTAAGTTTGGTTCCGAAGCAGGTTTATTCTGGGACATCTCCCTCATTAGTCTCATAAGTTCTGAGACCTGATCTTTCAGCTCGGACACTTGCCCTTGTAGGTTTTGTACTTGTTCATGATCTTCCATTATCTTCTTTGTTCGGGATCTTGTTAAGTACACTCGCTTGGGTTGAACCGTGTGCTTGGTCAGACTTGCTTTGTTTGAAGCAATGTTGATTTTCTGTAGGGTGGTAAAAAAAAAATTTAATAAATTTCGAATTTCGTAAAAACTAAGGGTCCAGGTTCGGACAAAGGATACAGTGGCATTCGGGAGCCAAAATGGAGTCTGCAGAAGGATAATTATATTAATTTTATCATGGCATCGTTCAATAGTCTGACTGTGAATGACTGGATTGAATGCGCGTCTATGATACCTGTCCATATGGCACATCCAATTTTTCGCATGACCCTGGCGAGGGGGTTCCTACGGGAGTCATACTATTCATTCACAACTCTGCTAAACAATGACCCAAAAATCATTCTATTAACTGAATAATTCGTACACAGCATTCTTTACATCAGCCTAGGCTCAGGGAGGTTCTTTATAATGAGATGACATTTTCTGAGATACTCATATAACCTTTCTTCTTGTTTGGCAGGGTCGAATGCTTTCAGAGCATACTCTAATTCAGGTAGGAGTTCTTGTTTTCCCTGTGCTATCGTTCTCTCCAGCTGGTCGACATTCTCTTTCAGCTCTTGATAAAGAGCAGCTTGCCTTTCTTTTTCCTTTCTCTCCTTTGCACATTCTTTCAGAATATCGTTGATGAGTAGTGCCTGTTCCTTCAATTCGAGCTTCTTCTTTTTGTTTTCTTGTTTATATTCTTCTACGAGTATCTTGGTATTTCATTTCTTCCTGAAGCTTATCATTCTGTACTTCTACTTCTTTTACCAGAGCTTGGAGAGAGCTTTTTTCCTTTTCCCACCGTGCCTCTCGCTCTTTCAAGCCCATCTTTTTGGCCCTTGCCTCTTCCCTGAGTCTTCTCACTTTTCTTTTAAGGTTCTACTGTTGGTCCTCCAACTGTTTTATTTGTTCTTGCAGTTGCGAGTTTTCGGTGTTTGCCTTTTGTAGTGAGTCAGCCAGATGAGTATTAGCTTCTTCTGATAGGATGTTTCGGCGAAGGTCGCTATTTTTGAATTTTGTAGTTGAGTGTTCTTGGTCCCTGTCAGCCCTCCATTTAAGATAATCACCCGTGGCACTTGGACCTTTAGGCGACCTCTCCATCAGAGTGATGTTTTCCCAAGATTTGCGAGCTATTTTCAATCCTTCTTCTTCCTTGAGCTCATAGTAAAAATGACCTTGGTGGTATTCTTCAATGTTAATTCTGGATTGTGTTGAGCCAAACTGTCTCATTACTAACGCTGGAGTGTAACTCGTGTATCCAGTCACTCCGATTAGGGATACTGATTGATTACCTCCTGTGCTGATCAAAATGGATTGACTCGACGTCCACAGTTTCCTCCAACAGTAGTCATGGCCATTGAAACTCAAAATTCGTTCTTGCCACTGCTGTTCATTCTTCTGACTGATTACTAATCGGGTCATTTTCTCGATGAGAGGCTAGTCAAGGTACCAAGTCAATCCCTTTGTCTCCAAAGGACACATATGACTGATAATCCAGAGATGCAACAATTGAGAACAACACTTAATGGACCCCTTGCCTTGTTGTCTGCAGTAAGTAAGGGTTAAGAAAGTCTCGGCAAGAATTGCCGATACTGGATTGACCTTCTGTTTCTCCACTGCCCAGAACATTTCTACAACACCACAAGTTATGATTCCGGAAGGTCCGAGGAATAAGATCAGGCCGTAGACCGCTAAAGCGAATATCAATGAAGCTTGATCCCATTGCTCATTTTGGATACATTGATCTAGCCCCTTCTTGAGATAAGTCCAATACCATCCATGCGTGTTTCCTTTGATAATTTCCCTTGCCTTTGCTTCTTCTGGTGGAATTCCCAGCATATGTGCGAACCGTTTCCAGGTCTGCCTATGCTCGAGGTGTAGGTAAATCCGATTCTGCGCCGCGTAAGGGATTTCTAGCAACGCTTGATATTCTTCCATAGTGGGAGCAGTATCAATGTCATTGAAAGAGAACACCCCAAACTTAGGATTCCAAACTGGCAACATAGCCTTTAGTGCCGGGACTTGAACTTTGACTTGTATCAAGGTTACAATTCTCCCATATTTCTTCTCAAATTGTGCTTTGACCTGATCGGGAAATGACTTCCAACCATTGGCCAGACCTTCGAGACTGTTCATTCTGACTTCAATCTTGCTTAGGTCTAATAGAGGAAATGAGCTGGTATCATTTTGTAGGGGCACTGAACTATTTTTGGGCCATGGTTTAGCATTCTGTCCTAATTTAAGAACTTCTTCTACCGACTGACTCGAGGATGCCATGTTAAAATGATGCTTATCCTTTTACAGACCTTATTTGGGTGATGCCTGCAGTAAAAACTTGTTAGCGGGATAAACTTAGGTAATCTTGAATTATACTGTTGACTGAGGGATATCTACACATTTATCAAAGTAGGAAAGTGTGTAGGTTATCTTAACAGTATAATTCAAGATTATCCTTAAAAACAAAATAAACACGAGCAGAATAAGGGTAAGGGTAAGTATGCCCCTTTTGTCCTAAAATAAAGGAGAGTCCTAGTACCGGCTGGGTGCTACCTAATTGGATAGTTCTATCTTATAAGGTAGCTTGCTATGGCTTCCAGCTATCGTGATAGTTTAGCTCAAGGTCTAATTTTCTAAAATCCATAGGTTCCCAAATTGCCCCTACTGTAAACAGTAGAGCCCCATTCTATCCCCCATGATACTGTAGGGAAAATTCCACGGGTATCACAGTGAATAGGACGAGTTTCAATTTGAGCAGAAGCCTTCACGGATACTAATGGGGTAAAACCCACGGGTACCGCTACATGACTCCCTCCTACTTTCCTAAAAGGGTAAGAAAGCCCGGGTATAGGGCCGAAGTGTGTGAGGACATCGCGTGAGTGTTCAGTGTGTGAAGGGACACCTTTACCTCTTCCCAATTCAGGGGGATTTTATTTTTCCTTTTTTTTTTTCTTTTAAATGAAGAGCGCTGTAGAAAGTAAAACAAGCAAGACAAACAAAACGGTTAGTAGGAATAATCAATAATTAAAATATTGCCGGGTGAGCCCACCTAACTATAATTTGATCGAAAAATTAAATCTACTTTTGGACCTCTAGACCGGGGCGGTTAAGTAACAATTATTCCCCAGCGGAGTCGCCAAGCTGTCGCAAGGTGTTTTGCGATCGCCTGAACGAACCCTCACCGAAGTGGGAAAGAGTGAGGAGTCGCCACTTTAATTTTGAGGGGAATTAAAGAAAACCATTTGTGAAAATAATTAAAATGAAACCACTTCAAAACAGAGATTCTAGGTTCGGGGTCCGTAAACGGGTGGGGAAGGTGTTAGGCACCCCACCTCGTCCCTCAATAAGGGTAAGTAGATTTAACTTCGCGTTCTTTATAAATTAGTTAGGAGGGCTTGAATGGAAATGTTAATCCTTTTGACAAAGGAATATTCAATTTTTCACTAATTCGGATTACCCAGATACATAAGTAAATGAGACAACCTTAGTGAGTTACTGTTGTATGTTAATTTTGTTTGAAGGGCTATTTTATTAGAATTCAATTTTGGGAATTGGATAAGAACTCTCCTCCAATCTCTTTTAATATTTATTAAAAAAATTTTTTAAGCTTGAGGATCGGATAAGAACTCTCCTCCGACCTCTTTTGTTAAAATTCTAGGTGAGAATCGGATAAGAACTCTCCTCCGATCTTTTTAATATTTGTTAAAGTTTTAGATTTGAGGATCGGATAAGAACTCTCCTCCGATCTCTTTTAAACATTTTATTTTAATTTTAGATTGAGAACCGGATAAGAACTCTCCTCCGATCTCTTTTGAGTATTTATTTAAATTTGGGTTGAGAACCGGATAAGAACTCTCTTCCGATCTCTTTTAAACATTTTTTAAATTTTAGATTGAGAACCGGATAAGAACTCTCCTCCGGTCTCTTTTGAATATTTGTTAAAGTTTTAGATTGAGAACCGGATAAGAACTCTCCTCCGATCTCTTTTATTTTAATGGGAGTCGGATAAGGATTTTTCCGATCTCTCGAAGTTTAATTTCAGTTACTCCACGTAAGAGCCTAAGACTAAGGGTTTTGGCATTCGAAGATGACAGGGATCGGAATAAGGCTTCTTTTAACTCATTAGTACCTTGTGACTAGACCGGGGACACTAAACTGAATTTCCCGATCTTCTGATGTGGTCGCTTTACCAGTACCCTCTGATACCCGGTTTATTCCATTTATTTACCTACGGTTTGGTTTTACCCTACCTCGTGGCGTCTTACCCAATTGTCTTTCGTGTTGTTCCAGTGAGTTGGCCTAACTATTTTCCTGACTTATTACCCAGATCTTTCATTATTTTTAAAGAGACCCTTAAGATACAGTTACCTACATTTTATCCGACCCCTTATATACTACTCGAGACTAGAAGACTTGCATTTAGAGATAACAACGATTAACAAAAAGAATGGACTGATCAACAAAGAAGTAAACCCGAGAGTAACCTTCTTCGTATTCTTTAGCGTAATATAAACTTAGAGAAGACTACGTACATAAAAGAACAAAGGAAATACGTAAAGTAAGAATGAGCAATTAAAGAAATGGCAATATGAGCACTCACCTGTAGGGAGCCGAATCTACTAAACTAAATATGGAATGATCAAAACATAATAGGACTGCAGATTGATAGCTGGAAGGTTAAGTTTCGCCTTGAAACAAAGGGTGCCTCGCTAAAATGCAATCGGGTCGAAATAATACCTAAATTTCAAATGAGTTCGAGCTGGACAATGGGGGATGGAAACAAAAAGCTGAAAATGAGAGCACCACAGGATAATGAACGAACTGAAAATAGAGAGTTTCAGTATTCAAGAATCACTTTGCAAGAAAAAACTTTAGAAAACCGGTTTCAAAAGCTTTTTCTTATGAACGCTAAAAAAATAGCAGAGTAACGAACTGAATTGAGTTCCAGAGTTCTTCCACTATAGTCACCACTCTCTTCTTTTCCGTCCCTTGAACAGTTTTTCATGCAGGTATGTATAGGAATCAGGTGCTTCCCCTGAAGGGTCAGGATCTATTTTGAGGGAGATGGAGGGTCAGGATTTCAAAAGACATGATCTGAGGCTCATGAATTAAAGATAATCAGAACAGACGGCCGAGATCCCCTTCAGAATATTTGTCCTTTTCCTCTTCTAATCCGACGGTCCCAAATTCTTTTGTCCGGGGCGATCCGAGGGCTAGGAGTGAAAGGCGCTGGTCTTGTCGTCTTCTTCTTCGATCCAAGGGCTCCGGGCTCGTCCTTACAAGTCGGATCAATGGTGGAGATTGGAAGGTACAGCGCTGTCATGACATATTCGCACTGTCGATGTCACGGGAGATTCCAGGCGTGCGGTTGAGATTTCACTTGCAACGCTTTAACTACCTCGGCTGTGGTTATGACGACAGCGGTAGGCATCTTATTCTCTTCGTTTTCTGCTCTCTCTTCCTTTCCGGTCTTTTCAACATGCTACTTTCCCGATTCTTTGAGAAACTGATCTGCAGTCGTTCAGCCAGGAGTATAACATTCGACCTGATTCCTACGAGTTGATTAGGTGTCACGGCGATCTTCGTGCCGATCACTTCTTTGAGGGGGACGATATGATCATGGTCTGCGAAGAACAATTAAAATCCGGTCTACGGTTTCCTTTGGACGACTTCTTGAAGGAAGTTTTAAAATATCACCAAGTGTGCATCACCCAAGTTCACCCGAACTCGTGGCGGATCCTAGTAGCCTTCCGAGGCCTATGCCGAGCTAAGGGGCTCCGACCTATAGTTAAGGTGTTTGCTGAACTGCACAGGCTAACTCGTCGAAAGGATGACGAGTATTGGTTCTTGCAGGTGAAACCCCATTGTGGGCTTTTTACCGACCTGCCTTCCTCCCTGAAGAATTGGAAGAACCACTTCTTCATTTTGAGGAGCAAAATTCCGAATGGTTTTGAGGGCTTCCCTCGGAGCTGGCTGCATCAGGGTCCCTTGCTTACGAAGCACATCGGCCTAAATAGGGAAGAGGGTGCAATGGTGATGGAGTTGAAGGAACAAGCGTCCAGAGAGAAATTCTCTTGTTTGGATGCAGTGACGGCCGAGTTGCACCATTGGACTATGCAGCTGGTCACCGGCCAAGATCGTGGGCTTCAGCTCTCTGACCTCGGCATCGGTATTTTCTATATCTCAGATCTTTAGACCTTAGCGATCTCATTGACCTCTTCTTTGTGCAGGTATGGCAAGCGGCGAAGCCTCCAAGGAGAGCCGGAAACGGAAGAGAGAGATCTCCCGGAAGGTACGGGAGATGAAGCGTTCCGAGCTACTTCAAACGCCCGGTCATGAACCCGGGGAAATACAAGAAGGTTCGTCTCGACCTTTTGGACCGCCGATCATAGAAGTGGTCCGGTCTCCTCCTCGTCAAGAAGAGCCGCCTCCACCTCCTCCAGTCATTTCAAGTGCGGAAGGGGGTCCTTCTCAACATGCCCCAAGGACTCTCTCCCGCGGTGCACAAGTTGCTGATCCATTCCTTGGAGAAGAACCGGACTGTTCGGGAGAATTCGGGTTTGGCTAAGGTCCTGGGGGCTTCTATCTGCCTTCGGGAGGATCGGGACAGGCTGTCCTCAGACAACCTTGATGATATCCTGACCCGATCTATGAGCTTGAACGTGGAGTGCTTGGTGAACCTGCACATCGTCCGGGAGAAGGCTCACCGCCTGGGTATGGAGGTCGAGAAAATGGGTCATGAGGTGTCTTCTCTCCGATCCCAACTTTCGTCCGCTCAGGACTACATATCTCAGATTGAGGGGCGAATGAAGTTCTATGAGGACAAGCTGGCCGATCAAGCTCATGTTCTGGCCGAGCGAGATCGTGTTCTTGAAGAAGTCCAAGCGCTCCGGGTTGGCGAAGTTGCTCACCTCACAGAAGAGCTCAAAGCGAAGGAGGAAGAGATAGTGACAAGAGAGGCCGGCGCTTATGTGAATGCCCACAGGAATCTCTTGGCCGAGCTCAGGAAGCGATATCCCGAGAAGGACTTCACTTGGATGGTAGACTTGGCTCCCCAAGACGAAGGTGAGGATAGCGAGGGGGAGGCTGAGGGTGAGAGAGGAAATGAGCAAAATGTAGATCAGGCTGGGGGTGATCCTCCAGCCGAATGACTTGTATAAATTCTGAAATGAAATGCCTTTTTGTTCAGTGAATGGTTGTGATCGGAAAATCTCTAAATTATTTAAGCACTTGATTGTCTGAGCATATCGAAACAACTAAAAGTGATTATTAACCTAAGTGTGGGAGATCGGAAAACACAATAAGCATGAGATCGATAGGGAACCAACGCTAAACGGGACTTGATTAAAATTGGAAATTTGGCTTAAACACTTAAGATCGGGATCATCATTAAACCGGATCGGAACCTTAACCTGATTATTCCTAAACTTCTAAAAGGGAGATTGGCGAATAAAACTGATGACAATAAAATCTGGTGTTGGTTCAACTTCGTTTGACAAGAGAGATCGGGAATGTAATTGACTGGTCAGAAGATTTGACAATTGGTTTGAGAAGTCGGTGAGTAATTTGAGAGACCGGTAAGGCTTTAACTGACATGAGGACTTAGCGTTGATTCAATTCCTTGTGAGGAGAGATCGAAAATGTTGTTATCTGGCAAAGAGAGATCAGGAATGTAATTGGCTGGCAAAGGGAGACTTAGTGCTGGAGATCGGTTTCGAAGTTTATTGATTCTAGGGATCAGCCAAAATATGGTGTCGACATTTATCCATAATAATGATTACTGTCGACAGCTTATTTTGGCCGATCCCCAAAATCAATAAAACTTTGGAACCGATCCCCGGTATTAAGTCTCCTTCGGACGGCTAATCACATTTCCGATCCCTCTTTGATAGGCTATCACACTTCCGATCTCTCCCCGCAAAGAATTAAATCAAATTGTCAAAGTTTTTCGCATCAGTCAAAGCTTTACCAGTTTGTCGCTTATCGATCTCTCAAACCCATTGTCGAAGCTCAGGACCCGTCAAGTATATTCCTGATAAATGAACTGGCACTAGATCTTTCCTTACCAGTTTTATGGCCGATCTCTCTTTCGAAATTTTAAAAGTTAAGGTTTTGGTTCAGTTCAATAAGGATTCCAATTTTGAGTGTTAGTTAAATTTTCAATTTTAATCAAGTCCCATTCAGCATTTTTTCCTCACCGATCTCATGCTTATTGTGCTTTCCGATCTCTTATACTTAGATTAATAATTGCCTTTAGTTTTTGTTTTGCTGTGCTCATACAATCAAATACTCAGACAAACAATGGTTTAAAATTTTCCGATCACAACCATTCATTGAACAAAGAGGCATTCTATTTCATTTCATAATTTGTACAAGTTATTCGGCTGGGGGATCACCCCCAGCCTGATTTACATTCTGCTCACTCTCTCTCTCACCCTCGGCTTCCTCCTCACTATCCTCATCGTCACCCTCAGGAGCCAGGTCGTCCATCCAGGAGAAGTCCTCTTCAGGGTAGCGCTTCTGGAGTTCGGCCAAGAGGTCCTTGTGTGCATTCACATAGGCTCCGGCTATCCCTGTCACCATCTCTTCGTCTTTCTCCTTAACCGCCCCATCCTTCGCTTTAAGTTCCTCGTCTTTCTCCTTGAGCTCTTCGATGAGTTGGGCGACCTGAGCAGCTTCGTTGGCATGAAGCGCTTGGACCTCTCCGAGGGCCCGATCCCTTTCATCCAGGACACGAGTCTGTTCGGCCAGCTTGTCTTCGTAGTACTTCACCCGTCCTTCGACTTGAGATATATAATCTCGATCGGATGAGAGTTGGGATCGGAGGGAAGCCAATCCCTTGCGATTCGGAAGCAAGGGCCCCTGGTACCACCAGCTGCGGGGGAAGTCCTCAAAGCGGCTCGGATCTTTGCTCCTCAGGATGAAGAAACGATTCTTCCAATTCTTGAGAGATGAGGGCAGATCGGAAAAGAGTCCGCAATGAGGCTTCGCCTGAAAGAACCAGTGGTCATCGTCCTTTCGGCGAGTTAGCCTGTGCAACTCGGCGAACACCTTAGCCGTAGGTCTGATTCCCTTAGCTCGGCATAGGCCTCGGAAGGCTACCAAGATCCGCCATGAGTTGGGGTGAATTTGAGCAATGCACGCTCGGTGAAGTTTTAAGACCTCCTTGTAGAAGTCATCCAGGGGGAATCGAAGACCGGCCTTTAATTGTTCCTCGTACACCATAACCATGTCATTCTCTTCGAAGGAGTGATCGACACGAAGATCGCCGTGGCACCTGATTAGCTCGTACGAATCAGGACAAATATTATACTCTTGACTAAATGATTGAAGATCGGATTCTCGAAGAACCGACGGTAGCTCGTCTATGGGGAGAGTATCCCTCCCTGAGGAACGAACATGTCTCGATGGTATGATCCGCCCCCGAGCTGGAGCAGAGACCCTAGGGGGTTCAGGTTGCGTGCTTGGCCCGACTGCCTCTTCTTCATCAGACGATGACCATGAGAACTGAATGGAAGGAGGGCTCGCCGCTCTCTGACCTTCGGCACCGCTCATTTTCAAAAGAAACAAAGAACTTAAACTAAAAAGAGGATCAAAGCCCTTACCGGAGTCTGATCGGCGTCGGAAGAAAACTTGAGAAAATGAGAGAACTTCGAAGTTGAGAGCAAAAAAGCTGAAAACGGAATGAGAGAACTGGCTAGCCCCTCACCCCTATTTATACTAGTCCGAGCATTAAATGCTCGCGAGGTTCCATGCAATGCATCGGTTAACGGGATTCGCCAGCTGTTCTGACACATCTTTCGAGCATTCCGAGATCGGTTAAGTAGAGGTCGGCATAATAAGTTGAATATTTTGAATAAAGGATCAGTTAAGAGTCATTTTGTTAGAATCCAGATCAGACAAATGTGTCAGACATCAGAAAATAATCAATAAGATGATAATTGGAGAAACAAAATTTTTATTTCCAAAAGTTTGGATTACATCATTTGGGCGATCTCTAGGGATCGGATTACAATAAAATTCTAACTACATCATTTGGGCGATCTCTAAGGATCGGAATACATTGGAGATCTGACTATATCAAAAGGCTGATCTAAAGATCAGTTTATAACTGATCCCAAGGATATTGCCGACCGGATGCCTCATCCGCTGTCGGAACACCCAATGTGGATCAGAATCGCTGTCGGAACACTCAATGTGATGAGAAGCCGAATGAACCCAGCCGAGCAACTCGAGATCGGTATAACCGAGGTCCGCAATGCAGATCGGTCAAGTCCAGTTCTCTCGCCATCATCGGTTAAAGTCACTCGATCACTGGGATCGTAGATTTTCAGTCGGTGAGTAAGGAAATCCGTCGGAAAAAGATCAAAAACCACAATCATGGCCGGAGCGACCGCCGAAGCAGCTAGAACCAGGAAAGTAAGAAAGTAGGAAAGGAAATCAGATGAAGGAAATGTTTCTGATTGACGGGGGTATATATAGGGAAAATGAGCATTTATTGTTGGCGATGCAAAGCGAACGCTTCGGGAATCGAGGGGCAATTAATGCTTTGACCAGACCGGACCTAAGGAAAGGAAAAGGTCAGAATAATAGATCGGAAGATGGGAGGTCAGCATGAGAGATCGGAACAAGGGAATGTCAAGAAGATCGAGAATAGGAAGAGATCGGAAGACAAAAGGAATAAAGACAAATCCCAATAACCGTCGTCAGAATCAGAGCCGAGGTAGTTAAAGCGTGGCAGACGAGATCCCCACCGCACGCCTAAGAATCGCCCGCAATGCTGACAGGCGCCAGGGTATGTCATGATAGTCCTGTACATTCCAATCTCCACCGTTGATCCCACTTGTAAGGACAAACCCGGAACCCTTAGATCAAGAGAGGAGACGACAATACCAGCGTCTTTCGCTCTTAGCCCTCAGATCGTTCCGGACAAGGAAATTTGGACCGTCAGATGGAAAGAAGAAAAAGACAAATGTTCTGAAGAAGGATCTCAGCCATTCATTTTGATTCTCTTTAATTCCTGGACATCCGATCATGTCCTTCGAAATCTTGACCCTCCATCTCCCTCAAAATAAATCCTGACCCTTCACGGGGAGCACCCGATTCCTATAAATACCTGCATGAAAAACTGTTCAAGGGACGGGCAAAAAAAAAAAATATAGACAAGAGGCTGTTATTATAGCAGAGGAACTCTGAAATTTCATTTAGTTTGCTACTCTGCTACTTAGAAGTGTCGATCAAAAAGACTTTTGAAACTAGTTTTCTGAAGTGTTTTTCTTGAAAAGATTCTGAATACTGGGACTCTACATTTCCAGTTTGTTCATTATCTGGTCACACTCTCACTTTCTGCCTTTTATCATCTCTGTTTTCATTGTCCAAGCTCAACTTCATTCCACTCGGTTCTTTTCATCTTGATCTGATCACATTTTAGCTAAGCACCCTCCAGTTCACGAGGAACACCATCCCTCAGGCCAATCAACCCGTTGCCTTATCACTATTTGACACCCCATAGTTATTTTAGTAGATTTGGCTCCTTACAGGTAAGAGCTCATACAACTGTTTTATTAAGTGCTTACATTTATTTTACGCATTTTCCTTGTTCTTCTCACATCTGTAACTTTCTACTTTTGCACAAACGATCCCCAAAAATGTTATTGTAAGAGTTCCTACTACTGTTTTATTAAGTGTCTACGTTTATTTTCTGCATTTTCCTTGTTTTTCTTACGTCTGCGATTTTCTTCAAGATCATTTCTGCATAAGCAATCCCCAAAGAAAGTCACTCTCAAATCATCTTTTTAGTGATCAGTTCATTTTATTAATCTCCGTCATTTCTGAATGCAAGTTTTCTAACTACTAGTAGCATGTAAATGGTGGAGTAAACGTAGGTAACTGTAACTTAGAGGTCTCTTTTAAAGGAAAGGACATGAATGATACATCAGGAAGATAGCCGAACTATTAGATTGACGTAAACAGTAATTCAACAAAGATGTGAACAAAATAGAATAGATCGGTCATTAATAGATATTGGTAAAAATGAATACCCAGAAGGTCGGTGAATCAAGTCTAGTTTTCCCTATCTAGCCAAAGGGCATCAAAAAACCTTATCCCCGACATCTTTGAATGCCAGAATCCTTAGTTTCAGGCTCTTAGGACATGTAGCCGAAATTAAAATTCGGGAGGTCGGAAAAGCCCCTTTCTGGCTCCTGTTAATCTAAAAGGGATCGGAAGAGAGTTCTCATCCGGTTTCAACCCAAAATTTAATAAATATCTAAAAGAGATCGGAAGAGAGTTCTTATCCGATCTCCATTCAAACTTTAACATGTACTTAAAAAAGGTCGGAGGAGGATTCTTATCCGGTCTCAACTCAAAATTTCAATAAATATTTAATAGGGATCGGAGGAGAGTTCTTATCCGGTCTCAACTCAAAATTTTAATAAATATCTAAAAGAGATCGGAGGAGAGTTCTTATCCGGTCTCAACTCAAAATTTTAATAAATATCTAAAAGAGATCGGAGGAGAGTTCTTATCCGGTTCTCACCCTAAATCTTAACCCGTAATAATCCCAAAACTAAAATACGTAACGTCCACTCACTAAGGTTGTCTCATTTACTTATGTATCTGGGTGATCCGAATTTAGTGAAATATCAAATTTCCTTTTGACAAAAGGATTAACATTTTCATCTGAGCCCTCTTAACTAACTTATAAAAAACGCAAAATTAAATCTACTTACCCTTATTAAGGGACGAGGTGGGGTGCCTAACACCTTCCCCACCCGTTTACGGACCCCGAACCTAGAATCTCTGTCTTGAAGTGGTTTCATTTTTTAACTTCTCAAATGGTTTTCTTTAGTTTCCCTCAAAACTAAGGTGGCGACTCCTCACTCTTTCCCGCTTCGGTGAGTGATCGTCCGGGCGACCGCAAAATCACTTGCGACAGCTTGGCGACTCCACTGGGGAATTATACCCCAGTCTAGTGGTCCAAAAGTAGATTTAATTTTGTCCGATCAAATTATAGTTAGATGGGCTCACTCGGCGATGTCTTATATGTTAATTATTATTATTGCTAACTATTTTGTTTTGCCTGTTCTATCTCTTACAGTGCTCTTCATTTCAAAAAGAAAAAAATGGAAAAATGGAAAAATAAAATCCCCCTGAATTGGGAAGAGGTAAAGGTGTCCCTTCACACACTGAACACTCACACAATGTCCTCACACACTATGGTCCTAACCCGGGCTTTCTTACCCTTTTAGGAAAGTAGGAGGGAGTCATGTAGCGGTACCCGTGGGTTTTACCCCGTTAGTATCCGTGAAGGCTTCTGCTCAAATTGAAACTCGCTCTATCCACTGTGATACTCGTGGAATTTTCCCGATAACATCATGGGGGTAGAATGGGGCTCTACTGTTTACAGTAGGGGCAATTTGGGAACCTGTGGCTTCTAGAAAATTAGCTCCTGAGCTAAACTATCACAATAGTTGAAGGCCGTAGTAAACTACCTCATAAGATAGAACTATCCAGGTAGGTAGCGCTCACCCGGTGTTAGGAATCTCCCTACTATAGGACAAAAGGGGCATACTTTCTCTTACCCTATTCTGCTTTAATTTCCTTTGTTCATTTCTTTTGAGGGTAATCTTGAATCCTACTAGAACACCTACACATTTTCCTACTTTGATAAATGTGTACGTGTCACTCTGTCAACAGTATGATTCAAAATTACCCTAATTTGTCTTACTAACGAATTTTCTCACATGTATTACCAAACCAAGAGTCTGTAAAAGGATAGGCATCATTTTTATCATGGCATCCTCGAGTCAGTCGGCAGAAAAGGTTCAGAATGCTAAACTTTGGTCCAAATCAGCTCACAGTCCGGTACCCTCGCAAAATGATGCTTCCGAGGCACCTGCTAGCTCGCTACCTTCGCTAGATCTGAATAAAATAGAGGTCAGAATGAACAGCCTAGAGGGTCTGTCTAACGGATGGAGGTCGCTTCCCGATCAGGCCAAGGTACGTTTTGAAGAGAAGTACGGGAGGATTGCAACCTTAATGCAAGTCAAGGTCCAAACCCCGGCATTAAAAGCCATGTTGTCGGTTTGGAATCCTAAGTACGGGGTATTCTCTTTCAATGACGTTGATACGGTCCCCACTATGGAAGAATATCAGGCGTTGCTGGGGATCCCATACACATTGCAGAATCGGATCTACTTACACCTCGAGCATAGGCAAACCTGGAAACGGTTGGCACATATGTTGGGTTCTCCCCCAGAAGAAGTAAAGTCCAAAGAAACTGCCAAGGGAAAAACACATGGCTGGTATTGGACATATCTCCAGAAATGTTTAGATCAATGCCTCCATGAAAAACAGTGGGACTGGGTTTCAGTAGCTCTCGCTTTGGGAATCTACGGTCTGATTCTGTTCCCGGGACCATTGGGAATCATAACTTGCAACGCGGTGGAAGTGTTCTGGACGGTGGAAAGACAGCAGATTAATCCAATACCTGCAATCCTTGCGGAGACTTTATTAACCCTTACCTACTGCAGACAACAGGGCAGAGGATCCCTTAAGTGTTGTTCTCAACTGTTATACCTCTGGATTATCAGTCACATGTGTCCTGTGGAGACAAAAGGATTGACTTGGTACCTTGACCAGCCTCCCATTGAGAAGATGATTCGGTTAGTGATCAGCCCGAAGAATGAAAAACAGTGGTGGGAACGGATTTTGAGTTTCAATAGCCATGATTACTGTTGGAGGAAGCTGTGGACGTCAAGCCAACCCGTTTTGATCGGTACAGGGGGTATTCAGTCAGTGTCCCTGATCGGAGTAACCGGATACACAAGTTATACTCCGGCATTGGTAATGAGGCAGTTCGGCTCAACACAGTCTATGATCAACATTGAAGAATACCACCAAGGTCGCTTCTACCACGAGCTCAAAGGAGAAGAAGGGTTGAAAAAGGCTCGCAAATCTTGGGAAAACGTCACTCTGATGGAGAGATCGCCTAAAGGCCCAAGCACCTCGGGCGATTATCTTAAATGGAGAGCTGACAGGGACCGAGAACATTCAACTGTGGAATTCGAAGACAGCAACCCGCTCCAAGATGTCCTATTAGAAGAAACGAATGGCCATCTGGATGACTCACTACGAGAGGCTAATATTGAGAACTCACAACTGCAGGAACAAATAAAATAGTTGAAGGACCAACAGCAGAAACTTAAAAGAAGAGTAAGAAGACTTAAGGAAGAGGTAAGGGCCGAAAGGATGGGGTTCGAGGAGCAAGAGGTACAGTGGGAAAGGGAAAGAGACTCTCTCCAAGCTGAGGTAAAAGAAGCGAAAGTACAGAATAGCAAGTTTCAGGAAAAGATGAAATACCAAGAGGTACTCGTCGAAGAATATAAGCAAGAAAGTAAGAAGAAGAAGCTCGAATTGAAAGAACAAGCACTACTCATCAACGATATCTTGAATGAGTGTGCTAAAGAAAGGAAAGAGAAAGAAAAACAAGCTGCTCTCTATCAAGGACTGAAAGAGAATGTTGACCAGCTGGAAAGAACAATGGCACGGGGAAAACAAGAATTATTACCTGAATCCGAGTACGCTCTGAAAGCATTCGACCCCGCCAAGCAAGAAGAAAGATTATATGAGTATCTCAGAAAATGTCATCTTATTATAAAGAATCTTCCAGAGCTTAGGCCAATGTAAAAGATACGATGTACAAATTACTCAATTAATGAAGTGATTTTTGGACCATTGTCTAGCAAAATTTGTGAATGAATAGTATGACTCCCGTAGGAACTTCCTCGCTAGGGTTATGTGAAAAATTGAAATGCGCCATATGAACAGATATCATAAATGCGCATTCAATCCCGTCATTCACGGTCAGACTATCGAACGATGCCATGATAAAGCTGAGGCGATTATCCTTTTTACAGATTTCAACCTGGCTCTCAAATGCCACTGTATCCTTCGTCCAGACCAGGACTTTTAGTTTCTTTGCAAAATTCAAAGTTTATTTAAAATTTTTTCTACCCTTACAGGAAATCAATATTGCTTCTAACAACGCAAGTCTGACCAAGCACACGGTTCAACCCCAGCGAGTGTACTTAACAAGATCTCGAACAAGAAGACTAATGGAAGACCAGGAACAAGTACAGAACCTACAGGGGCAAGTGTCTGAACTGAAAGACCAGGTTTCAGAACTTATGAAGATGATGAGGGAGATGTCCCAAAATAAGTCCACTTCAGACCCTAACCTACCATTACCTCCCCTACCTCCTACAACGGTTGATTCTCACTACGCTTCAACCTCCTTCACTTTCCAGCCATCAATCCCGGACCCGACAGTCACTGTCAATCCGGTGACCATAAATAATGACCTACCTTTTTCCTATTACCCGGCTATCTCAAATGCCGAGCCACACCCTTCAATCCCGATCCCTCCAGTTTACTCCACCCCTCAGCTCCCAGTTGGAGGAGCGCATCATACGGTGGAAGGAGAACATAGGGCGAGAGAAAATGAGAAACTATCGGCTCTAGAAGAAAAGGCGAGGGCAATAGAGGCTGAACATGTATGGTTCGATCGATGTGTAAATCCGAGATTGGTTCCCGATGTGGTGGTACCTCCTAAATTCAAGGTTCCGGATTTCGATAAGTACACCGGAAACTCAGATCCCCGCATCCACCTGGCAACCTACATTGCCAAAATGTCTGCCTTAACAGAAGACGATAGACTTCTTATTCACTTCTTTCACGAGAGCCTCTCCGGAGCAGCTCTGAGATGGTGCATACAATTGGACAGGAGCAAGCTGCACTCCTGGAAGGATTTAGCCGATACCTTTCTAAAGCAGTACAAATTCAATTGTGATGCGGCACCCACAAGAAGGGACCTCCAGAACCTGGTACAGAAAGACCGGGAAGGTTTCAAGCAGTATGCCCAACGATAGAGGGAGAAGGCTGCAGAAGTATATCCTCCGGTGACCGACAATGAACTCTGCTCCCTATTTATCGAAACATTGAAGGCTCCCTACTTCAACCTGATGATTGGAAATACCTCCAACAGCTTCTCAGATATCATCCAAGCTGGTGAGAGAATTGAAGCTAATCTGAGAATAGGAAGGCTACAGGAGTTGGCTGAGAACCCTGTGAAGAAGACTGCCAATTTTGGCAAGAAAAAGGAGAGTGATGTGCATTCCATCACTCGACAGAATAATTACCCCCAATTTCCCCAAAATAACTACCGGCCATATCCTCCCTCTCAGGGCCAAACCATCGCAAACATTCCACCTCCTTTCTCTAATTATCCACAACCACGCCCACAATACGCCCCACTTACAAATTTCCAATCAAGACCGCCTCCTCCTCCAGCTCAACCAAGACCACCACAAAATAATCCAAGACCTCCAAGGAACCCTGATCCCCCTCTTCCCCTCCCTCTCAGTGAAATATACCGATACCTTGTCGGTATAAACCAAATCGTACCAGTCCCCTTAGACCCAATCCAGCCGCCATATCCCAGGTGGTATGATGCCACTGCCCGGTGTGAGTACCACGGAGGGGCACAAGGGCATTCAACTGATAACTGCGGGGCACTCAGAGGGAGAGTGCACGCTTTAATCCGAAACGGGTGGTTGAAGATCGAGGGAAATGGTTCCCTCCCCAACGTTACCTCAAACCCACTGCCTAACTATAATGCGGGCAGTAGTGTAAATATGATAGAATCTAAAGGAGAAGGATCAACACCAGAAGTGGATAAGTTGGTTCCATACTTTGAGGAGATTTTTGCTGTAGCAACGAGGGAAGGCTACCTTTGCCCTCAGGTAGCGGGATTCGAAGAGAGTGTGGGGTGTCCTTACCATGGAGGGGCCGCTGACCATGAGCTGCGAGATTGTAAGGGGTTTAGGCAAGAGGTCCGGAAATTATTGTCTCTCAAAGTTCTGAGATGCCAGATGAAGTCAAAGACAGAAGAAGGAATAAACACTACTAGATTCAGCCAAACTGCTTCTACCTCCAAGCCCAGAATCACCTTCTCACCCCCGGTAGCCTCACCACCAGTAACGGTTATCCGAACTCCGCCTCAGCTCCCCATCACCAATACTCACGCTGTCCCTTGGAACTATAATTTCCAAGTTTTCACTCAGGGAGCGTCAAGCAGTACCTCGGCTCCTGGTCTTGCCTCACCTCCAGCACCACCGAAACCATGTTTCGCTCCTCACGAGCATTTTAGAATGACTTATGATGGACCTACCAGCAATATTACTCCCCAAACCAGTTCTCGGCCCATTATCGCAACAAAGTCCTCTCCACCTGAGTAAGAAGTCGAGTTTATAACTCGAAGTGGGAGGTGTTACGGGAACGAAGAAAGAGAAAAGAGGAAAGGGAAAGTAAAAATGGGAGAATCATCAAAAAATACAGAAGAGGAGGTTGAGAAAGCAGGGGGAGTAGACCCTACTGAACATAAAGAAGAGGAAGAACTGCTGCTCCAAATAATGAAACAGAGTGAGTATGATGTGGTAGAGCAGCTGAGGAAAACACCCGCCCGGATTTCACTGTTATCACTAATCCTAAGCTCAGAAGTCCACCGACAAGCCTTGCAAAGAATCCTGGATCAAGCCTTTGTAAACCCCGACATCACTCCGGGGCAGTTTGAGAAGATAGTAGGACAAATCCAGGCATCCAGCTTTGTAGCTTTTTCTGAAGAAGAGGTAGACCCCGCAGGTTTAGGGCACAATAAAGCCCTACATGTAACTGTGAAGTGTAAGGGTTGCATAGTGGCCAAGGTCCTCATCGACAACGGATCAGCCCTCAATGTACTGCCTAGCGCGACCTTAGCCAGGCTACCGGTTGACCAATCACATATACGTCAGAGCGCGATGGTGGTAAGAGCCTTTGACGGTACAAAGAGAGAAGTACTGGGAGACATTGACTTGCCAATCCAAGTCGGTGCATGTACTTTCCACATCACGTTCCAGGTGATGAACATTGAGCCGGCTTACACTATGCTGTTGGGAAGGCCGTGGATCCATTCTGCGAATGCTGTTCCTTCAACTTTGCACCAGAAGATCAAATACATTAAGGACAGCAAAATCATCACTGTAAGGGGCGAAGAAGCCATACTGGTCACCAAGCCGCAATCACTTCCTTATGTGGAAGCGGCCGAGGAATCATTGGAGAGTTCTTTCCAGGCCCTTGAACTGCAAGATACCGAGAAGGAGGGGGCTATGGCTATGGTAGCCAAAGTGATGTCGAGGAATGGGTATCAAGAGGGGAAAGGCTTAGGCACCACACTGCAAGGAATCGTGGAACCCATACCAGCATGTCAGAAGGTAGACCGTTGTGGTTTATGAGGAGGATGCCCTCGTGGATGAGCGATTCCGGATGAGGAAAATACTTCGGGATCAGAGGTTTGACCATAAGATGGGAAAGATGAAAGTAGTCCCGAGGATCACGGAGATCTTCACCAAACTGGTCATTCAACATCCGGCAAATACAGAAGAATCACCCGATGATCCATCCATCGATGTCATCCAACTGGACTCCTTGTATGAGGCCCTAGTCTCGCCAGTGGCTGAGGAGCAGAAGCTTGACAACTGGACAACGGAGGATATCCCTGTACTCAATCTCGAGTAAAGTACCTCTGGTTATCTACACTTGATCACTTTGTCCATAGTGACAAGTGTAATACTGTAAATGGACCTTTTCTTATGGCATTAATATTATTAATGAATTGATAGCGCATTTTTAAATCCAGCACTCTCTTTCCTTTTTAAATTCCATCCTTATAACATGTTCTATTCTTTATTCGTCCAGGACCATCCATCAATTAACACCTAATAATCCAATAAACTCAGAAATCCCTATGGTTAATTTTGAAATCCCCATAACTGCCATTACTTCAAGTGACTCTGAGGAGGAACTTACACAAGAAGACGGTGAAAAGGATGAGCCCTCCCTCGTGCCTTGTGGAGACGAGGCGCACACAATAAACTTGGGCACGGAAGAAGTAAAAAGGGAACTTAAGGTAGTAGAGAGTGAGGAATTGGGAGATATGATCGGTGCAGCTTAAGAATTCCTCGGCGTGTTTTCTGGAGCTATGATGATATGGTGGGTTTGGACCCTCGGATAATGCGCACAAAATTCCCTTAATCCCAGGAACAATTCCGGTGAAGCAGAAACTAAGGAGAATGAATCCCGACACACTGCTCAAGGTTCGGGATGAAGTCAAGAAACAGTATGACGCCGGGTTCTTGGAAGTGGTCAAATATCCCCAATGGGTGGCTAACGTCGTCCCGGTAATGAAGAAAGACGGGAGAGTCAGAGTGTGCGTTGACTACAGGGACCTTAATAAAGCTAGCTTGAAAGACGATTTCCCTCTCCCCCACATTGATGTGTTAGTTGACAATGCTGCGGGATTGGGCAGGTGTTCGTGTATTGATGGGGCATCAGGGTACAATCAGATCCCAATGGATAAAGAAGACAAGGATAAAACTGCTTTCATCACTCAATGGGGAGTATTCTGCTATCGGGTCATGCCCTTCGGGTTGAAAAATGCCGGGGCTACTTACCAGCGCGCGATGGTCACATTATTCCACGATATGATGCATAAAGAAGTGGAGGTGTACGTGGATGATATGATCATTAAATCCAGGGGAGAAGAGAGCCACGTTCAGGTGATGAGGAGGGTATTCGAAAGGCTCAGGAAATACCACTTGAAGCTGAACCCTGCTAAATGCATATTCGGAGCTAAATCGGGGAAGCTGTTGGGATTCATAGTAAGCGAGAAAGGGATAGAAGTAGATCCAGACAAAGTTCGAGCTATTCAAGAAATGCCATCTCCAAAAACAGAAAGGGAGGTGCGCAGTTTTCTCGGAAAGCTGAACTACATTTCGAGGTTTATTTCTAATCTTACTGCCAAAGCTGAGCCTATTTTCAGATTACTCCGGAAAAACAACTCTACTCAATGGGATTCAGTTTGTCAAGAGGCTTTTGAGAAAATCAAGCAGTATCTGTCAAATCCACCCGTGTTGGTTCCACCAGTGGCGGGTAGGCCTCTGATCCTGTATATGGCAGTCCAGCAGAACTCGATGGGATGTGTTTTGGGACAACATGATGATACCGGCCGAAAAGAGAGGGCCATTTATTACCTGAGCAAAAAGTTCAATGATTGTGAATCAAGGTACTCTTCCTTAGAAAAGACTTGTTGCGCGTTAGCCTGGACAGCAAATCGCCTCAAACACTATATGTTGAATCACAAGACATGGCTCATCTCTAGGATGGATCCTATTAGATATGTATTCGAGAGCCCATTCGTGCCAGGAAGGATAGCCAAGTGGCAGGTCATACTCTCCCAATACGACATAGTCTACATGACCCGGAAAGCGGTAAAAGGTAGCGTAATCGCTGACCTACTAGCGGAAAATCCTATCCAGGATTATGAAGCTCTGGATTTTGAGTTCCCTGATGAGCACATTAATGAAGTGGACTGCAAAGAAGGGGGGCCAGCCGATGTATGGGAAATGTACTTCGACGGAGCTGTCAATTTATCCGGAAATGGAATCGGAGCTGTGCTGGTATCCCCGGACGGAAAACACTTCCCAATAGCTGTCAAGTTGAGGTTTGACTGTACCAACAATGTCGCAGAGTATGAAACTTGTGTGATGGGTCTACAAGCTGCTATCGAAATGAAAATCAGAAAGTTGGAGGTGTACGGAGACTCGGCTCTGATAATTTATCAAGTCAAGGGAGAATGGCAAACTAAGGATCCCAAGTTGATCCCATATCAGAAGTACTTACTGGAGCTGATTAAGGAATTCGAAGAAATCTCTTTCACTCATCTTAGCAGAGACAAGAATCAATTTGCTGATGCTTTAGCTACTCTGGCCGTTATGGCTCAAATGGAAGAAGGGCAGACAACTCAAGCATTGAGGGTCAAAGCAAGGGATGAGCCAGCTTATTGCTTCATGATTGAAGAAGAGCCCGATGGAAAACCCTGGTATCATGACATCCTGGTCTACTGTAGAACCAGAGAATTCCCTTTGGGGGCAAGCAAAAATGAAAAGAAGATGATTCGGAGATTAGCATTGGGGTACTTCCCCAGTGGAGAAACCCTATACAAGAGGAGCTCCAACGGTGAATTATTGAGATGTGTAGATGCAAAAGAAGCAAAGAGAATCCTCTTTGAGACTCATGAGGGGAATTGCGCAACCCATGCCAACGGGCATATGATGGCTAAACAAATCATGCGGCGGGGGTATTTTTGGACCACAATGGAAAAGGATTGTATTGAGTACTTCCGGAAATGCCATAAGTGTCAGATCTATGCAGATCCGATAAATGTGCCACCTCACAAGTTGTTCAGCCTCGTCTCACCATGGCCTTTCGCAATGTGGGGCATCGATGTGATTGGTCCCATCAATCCTAAGGCATCCAATGGGCATAGATTCATCCTTGTGGCCATCGACTATTTCTCCAAATGGGTCGAAGCAACGTCGTATGCTCACATCACGCAGAACACATTTCTCAAATTCTTCAGAAGCAATATCATCTGCCGGCATGGTCTCCCGAATAAAATTGTCACTGATAATGCCAAAAATTTGAATGGTCCGAAGATTCAGGAATTATGTGATCAATACAAAATCCGGCATCTCAATTCCTCCCCGTACCGTCCCCAGATGAATGGAGCAGTAGAAGCCGCGAACAAAAATTTAAAGAGGATAATCCGGAAAATGACGGTCACCTATAAGGATTGGCATGATATGCTTCCCTATGCTCTTCACGCATACCGAACTTCCGTAAGAACCTCAACCGGGGCAACTCCATACTCACTGGTCTACGGGATGGAGGCCGTATTACCTATTGAGGTCGAAATTCCTTCCTTTAGGATCCTGAAGGAATCAGGGATTGATGAATCAGAATGGATCCAGTCAAGGTTGGATCAGTTAAATTTGCTGGACGAGAAAAGGTTAACAGCAGCATGTCATGGGCAATTATACCAGAGGAGAATGGCTAGGGCATTTGATAAAGGTGTTCGCCTACGTGAATTCCAACCCGGGGACCTAGTTCTGAAGAAAGTACTGTCGAACCAAAACGATCCCCGGGGCAAATGGTCACCAACCTACGAAGGACCCTATGTAGTTAAAAAGGCATTTTCCGGAGGAGCCTTGATCTTGACCCAAATGGACGGTGAAGAGTTTCAGAGACCTGTGAATGCCGACACTGTCAAGAGGTACTATGCATAAATGAGGGAAGGATGAAAACCCGAAAGGGCGTCCTGAAAAAAAAAAAAAAAAAAAAAAAAAATTTTGGAGTGAAAACCCGAAAGGGCGCCCCAAGAACCAAAGTAGAGAAATAAGGAAGAGGGTATGAAACTGAGGATGAAGAAGAGACCATTATGGCATGAAGCTGCAGAGAACTTGAAATAATGGCAGTTAAAAGACTTCAAAACCAACTAAAAGGAATATGTGAGATCTATCTTTGTACCTTTTTCTTCTCCTTTGAAAGTCTATTTTTCCTAATAAAGTTATGCTTCATTCCTTCTGTTCTTGTTTTCCCGCTTTTTAATACTATTCTTTCTCTTTGTTTAATGCGCTATTGATTAGTTAAAATTTTTGCCATAAGATTTGAATTCGAAAATTGATAACCTCACGTACTTTATTATGAGATTTGCAGGAATTGGCCTTCAAAAAAAAAAAAAACTAGAGGTGAAAACCCTAAAGGGCACTTCTGGTTAAATGGATGGAAAGAAAGTGAAAACCCGCAAGGGCGCTTTCCATAAAATAAGAAGAAAAGTCGGGGAACAGAAGAAGAGCATTTGAAGCCTTGATGGTCATGGGCCAAAAGTCTTGCAACTCCTCCTCCATTAATCATCGGTCTTCGGTATCTCGTTAAGTACGCTTCGTCAGGGAAAGAACTTCATGTGTCAAGGTTAGACTTGCCTTGTAAGTTGATTTTAATTTCATACAATTTACATTTCCACCATCAACCTCTGGTTCCTTGATCTAAGTTGATTTTAATTTCCCACAATTTAATTTTCCTGTTATCAACCTCTGGTTCCTTGATCTAAGTTGATTTTAATTTCCCGCAATTTAATTTTCCTGTTATCAACCTCTGGTTCCTTGATCTAAGTTGATTTTTAATTTCCCGCAATTTAATTTTCCTGTTATCAACCTCTGGTTCCTTGATCTAAGTTGATTTTAATTTCCCGCAATTTAATTTTCCTGTTATCAACCTCTGGTTCCTTGATCTAAGTTGATTTTAATTTCCTGCAATTTAATTTTCCTGTTGTCAACCTCTGGTTCCTTGATCTAAGTTGATTTTAATTTCCTGCAATTTAACTTTCCTGTTATCAACCTCTGGGTCCTTGATCTAAGTTGATTTTAATTTTTTGCAATTCACATTTCCACCATCAACCTCTGGTTCCTTGATCTAAGTTGATTTTAATTTCCTGCAATTTAATTTTCCTGTTATCAACCTCTGGTTCCTTGATCTAAGTTGATTTTAATTTCCTGCAATTTAACTTTCCTGTTATCAACCTCTGGTTCCTTGATCTAAGTTGATTTTAATTTCCTGCAATTTAACTTTCCTGTTATCAACCTCTGGTTCCTTGATCTAAGTTGATTTTAATTTCCCGCAATTTAACTTTCCTGTTATCAACCTCTGGTTCCTTGATCTAAGTTGATTTTAATTTCCCGCAATTTAATTTTCCTGTTATCAACCTCTGGTTCCTTGATCTAAGTTGATTTTAATTTCCTGCGATTTACATTTCCAAGTTGATTTTAAATTCTTGCAATTTTATTTTCCTGCAATTTTATTTTCCTGCTATCAGCCTCTGGTTTCTTGATCCAAGTTGATTTTAATTTTCTAAGCATTCTAACTTCCGTTGCCAATTTCTAGGTCGTTAATTTCGAACGCCTAATCGTCCAAAATACGAGTCTGAATCTTTACATAATTCCTACACGAAAATTCTTCCTTTAATAGAAATTATGTAAAGAGGGGCAGCTGTCGACAGCTTATTTTGGCCGATCCCCAAAATCAATAAAACTTTGGAACCGATCCCCGGTATTAAGTCTCCTTCGGACGGCTAATCACATTTCCGATCCCTCTTTGATAGGCTATCACACTTCCGATCTCTCCCCGCAAAGAATTAAATCAAATTGTCAAAGTTTTTCGCATCAGTCAAAGCTTTACCAGTTTGTCGCTTACCGATCTCTCAAACCCATTGTCGAAGCTCAGGACCCGTCAAGTATATTCCTGATAAATGAACTGGCACTAGATCTTTCCTTACCAGTTTTATGGCCGATCTCTCTTTCGAAAGTTTAAAAGTTAAGGTTTTGGTTCAGTTCAATAAGGATTCCAATTTTGAGTGTTAGTTAAATTTTCAATTTTAATCAAGTCCCATTCAGCATTTTTTCCTCACCGATCTCATGCTTATTGTGCTTTCCGATCTCTTATACTTAGATTAATAATTGCCTTTAGTTTTTGTTTTGCTGTGCTCATACAATCAAATACTCAGACAAACAATGGTTTAAAATTTTCCGATCACAACCATTCATTGAACAAAGAGGCATTCTATTTCATTTCATAATTTGTACAAGTTATTCGGCTGGGGGATCACCCCCAGCCTGATTTACATTCTGCTCACTCTCTCTCTCACCCTCGGCTTCCTCCTCACTGTCCTCATCGTCGCCCTCAGGAGCCAGGTCGTCCATCCAGGAGAAGTCCTCTTCAGGGTAGCGCTTCTGGAGTTCGGCCAAGAGGTCCTTGTGAGCATTCACATAGGCTCCGGCTATCCCTGTCACCATCTCTTCGTCTTTCTCCTTAAGCGCCCCATCCTTCGCTTTAAGCTCCTCGTCTTTCTCCTTGAGCTCTTCGATGAGTTGGGCGACCTGAGCAGCTTCGTTGGCATGAAGCGCTTGGACCTCTCCGAGGGCCCGATCCCTTTCATCCAGGACACGAGTCTGTTCGGCCAGCTTGTCTTCGTAGTACTTCGCCCGTCCCTCGACTTGAGATATATAATCCCGAGCGGATGAGAGTTGGGATCGGAGGGAAGCCAATTCCTGATTTTTCTTCCCGATCTCCTTACCCAGACGCTGGATCTTTTCCCAAACCATGGTCTGATTCACCAGGCACTCCACATTCAGACTCATGGAGTGAGTCAAGATATCATCCAGGCTGCTCGAGGATAGCCTGTCCCGGTCCTCCCAAAGAAAGATGGAAGCCCCCAAGACTTGGGCAAAACCGGGGTTCTCCCGAACGGTCCGGCTATTCTTCAGGGACTCCATTAACTTCTGGGCGCCACGAGAAGAGGCCCTCCCAGAAGATTGAGAAGGCCCCCTTTCCTTGCTTGGAACAACTGAAAGAGTCGGGGGCTGCTCTTCCGATCTAGGAGGAGATCGAACAGCTTCAGTGATCGGCAGATCCGAAGATGGAGGCGGGTCTCCTTGTATTTCCCCAGGTTCGTGACCGGGTGTTTGAAGTCGTTCCGAACGCTTCATCTCCTTTATCTTCCGGGAGATCTCTCTTTCCTTCTTCCGCTTCCTAGAACCCTCACCACCCACCATACCTGCACAAAGAAAAGGTTAGTGAGATCGCTAAGGTCGTGAGAACTGAGATATAGAAAATACCAATGCCGAGGTCAGAGAGCGGAAGTTCGCGATCTTGGCCGGTGATTAGCTGCATGGTCCAATGATTCAGCTCGGCGGTCACCGCGTTTGGACAGGAATACTTTAGAGTGGTGGCCTGACTCTTCAGATCCATCACTATTAAACTTTCCTCTTCACTCAGGGTAAGGCGATTCGGAAGCAAGGGCCCCTGGTACCACCAGCTGCGGGGGAAGTCCTCAAAGCGGCTCGGATCTTTGCTCCTCAGGATGAAGAAACGATTCTTCCAATTCTTGAGAGATGAGGGCAGATCGGAAAAGAGCCCGCAATGAGGCTTCGCCTGAAAGAACCAGTGGTCATCGTCCTTTCGGCGAGTTAGCCTGTGCAACTCGGCGAACACCTTAGCCGTAGGTCTGATTCCCTTAGCTCGGCATAGGCCTCGGAAGGCTACCAAGATCCGCCATGAGTTGGGGTGAATTTGAGCAATGCACGCTCGGTGAAGTTTTAAGACCTCCTTGTAGAAGTCATCCAGGGGGAACCGAAGACCGGCCTTTAATTGTTCCTCGTACACCATAACCATGTCATTCTCTTCGAAGGAGTGATCGACACGAAGATCGCCGTGGCACCTGATTAGCTCGTACGAATCAGGACAAATATTATACTCTTGACTAAACGATTGAAGATCGGATTCTCGAAGAACCGACGGTAGCTCGTCTATGGGGAGAGTCTCCCTCCCTGAGGAACGAACATGTCTCGATGGTATGATCCGCCCCCGAGCTGGAGCAGAGACCCTAGGGGGTTCAGGTTGCGTGCTTGGCTCGACTACCTCTTCTTCATCAGACGATGACCATGAGAACTGAATGGAAGGAGGGCTCGCCGCTCTCTGACCTTTGGCACCGCTCATTTTCAAAAGAAACAAAGAACTTAAACTAAAAAGAGGATCAAAGCCCTTACCGGAGTCTGATCGGCGTCGGAAGAAAACTTGAGAAAATGAGAGAACTTCGAAGTTGAGAGCAAGGAAGCTGAAAACGGAATGAGAGAACTGGCTAGCCCCTCACCCCTATTTATACTAGTCCGAGCATTAAATGCTCGCGAGGTTCCATGCAATGCATCGGTTAACTGGATTCGCCAGCTGTTCTGACACGTCTCTCGAGCATTCCGAGATCGGTTAAGTAGAGGTCAGCATAATAAGTTGAATATTTTGAATAAAGGATCAGTTAAGAGTCATTTTGTTAGAATCCAGATCGGACAAATGTGTCAGACATCAGAAAATAATCAATAAGATGATAATTGGAGAAACAAAATTTTTATTTCCAAAAGTTCGGATTACATCATTTGGGCGATCTCTAGGGATCGGATTACAATAAAATTCTAACTACATCATTTGGGCGATCTCTAAGGATCGGAATACATTGGAGATCTGACTATATCAAAAGGCTGATCTAAAGATCAGTTTATAACTGATCCCAAGGATATTGCCGACCGGATGCCTCATCCGCTGTCGGAACACCCAATGTGGATCAGAATCGCTGTCGGAACACTCAATGTGATGAGAAGCCGAATGAACCCAGCCGAGCAACTCGAGATCGGTATAACCGAGGTCCGCAATGCAGATCGGTCAAGTCCAGTTCTCTCGCCATCATCGGTTAAAGTCACTCGATCACCGGGATCGTAGATTTTCAGTCGGTGAGTAAGGAAATCGGTCGGAAAAAGATCAAAAACCACAATCATGGCCGGAGCGACCGCCGGAGCAGCTAGAACCAGGAAAGTAAGAAAGTAGGAAAGGAAATCAGATGAAGGAAATGTTTCTGATTGACGGGGGTATATATAGGGGAAAATGAGCATTTATTGCTGAGCAGTAAACGAAGCGAACGCTTCGGGAATCGAGGGGCAATTAATGCTTTGACCAGACCGGACCTAAGGAAAGGAAAAGGTCAGAATAATAGATCGGAAGATGGGAGGTCAGCATGAGAGATCGGAACAAGGGAATGTCAAGAAGATCGAGAATAGGAAGAGATCGGAAGACAAAAGGAATAAAGACAAATCCCAATAATCGTCGTCAGAATCAGAGCCGAGGTAGTTAAAGCGTGGCAGACGAGATCCCCACCGCACGCCTAAGAATCGCCCGCAATGCTGACAGGCGCCAGGGTATGTCATGATAGTCCTGTACATTCCAATCTCCACCGTTGATCCCACTTGTAAGGACAAACCCGGAACCCTTAGATCAAGAGAGGAGACGACAATACCAGCGTCTTTCGCTCTTAGCCCTCAGATCGTTCCGGACAAGGAAATTTGGACCGTCAGATGGAAAGAAGAAAAAGACAAATGTTCTGAAGAAGGATCTCAGCCATTCATTTTGATTCTCTTTAATTCCTGGACATCCGATCATGTCCTTCGAAATCTTGACCCTCCATCTCCCTCAAAATAAATCCTGACCCTTCACGGGGAGCACCCGATTCCTATAAATACCTGCATGAAAAACTGTTCAAGGGACGGGCAAAAAAAAAAAATATATAGACAAGAGGCTGTTATTATAGCAGAGGAACTCTGAAATTTCATTTAGTTTGCTACTCTGCTACTTAGAAGTGTCGATCAAAAAGACTTTTGAAACTAGTTTTCTGAAGTGTTTTTCTTGAAAAGATTCTGAATACTGGGACTCTACATTTCCAGTTTGTTCATTATCTGGTCACACTCTCACTTTCTGCCTTTTATCATCTCTGTTTTCATTGTCCAAGCTCAACTTCATTCCACTCGGTTCTTTTCATCTTGATCTGATCACATTTTAGCTAAGCACCCTCCAGTTCACGAGGAACACCATCCCTCAGGCCAATCAACCCATTGCCTTATCACTATTTGACACCCCATAGTTATTTTAGTAGATTTGGCTCCTTACAGGTAAGAGCTCATACAACTGTTTTATTAAGTGCTTACATTTATTTTACGCATTTTCCTTATTCTTCTCACATCTGTAACTTTCTACTTTTGCACAAACGATCCCCAAAAATGTTATTGTAAGAGTTCCTACTACTGTTTTATTAAGTGTCTACGTTTATTTTCCGCATTTTCCTTGTTTTTCTTACGTCTGCGATTTTCTTCAAGATCATTTCTGCATAAGCAATCCCCAAAGAAAGTCACTCTCAAATCATCTTTTTAGTGATCAGTTCATTTTATTAATCTCCGTCATTTCTGAATGCAAGTTTTCTAACTCCTAGTAGCATGTAAATGGTGGAGTAAACGTAGGTAACTGTAACTTAGAGGTCTCTTTTAAAGGAAAGGACATGAATGATACGTCAGGAAGATAGCCGAACTATTAGATTGACGTAAACAGCAATTCAACAAAGATGTGAACAAAATAGAATAGATCGGTCATTAATAGATATTGGTAAAAATGAATACCCAGAAGGTCGGTGAATCAAGTCTAGTTTTCCTTATCTAGCCAAAGGGCATCGAAAAACCTTATCCCCGACATCTTTGAATGCCAGAATCCTTAGTTTCAGGCTCTTAGGACATGTAGCCGAAATTAAAATTCGGGAGGTCGGAAAAGCCCCTTTCTGGCTCCTGTTAATCTAAAAGGGATCGGAAGAGAGTTCTCATCCGGTTTCAACCCAAAATTTAATAAATATCTAAAAGAGATCGGAAGAGAGTTCTTATCCGATCTCCATTCAAACTTTAACATGTACTTAAAAAAGGTCGGAGGAGGATTCTTATCCGGTCTCAACTCAAAATTTCAATAAATATTTAATAGGGATCGGAGGAGAGTTCTTATCCGGTCTCAACTCAAAATTTTAATAAATATCTAAAAGAGATCGGAGGAGAGTTCTTATCCGGTCTCAACTCAAAATTTTAATAAATATCTAAAAGAGATCGGAGGAGAGTTCTTATCCGGTTCTCACCCTAAATCTTAACCCGTAATAATCCCAAAACTAAAATACGTAACGTCCACTCACTAAGGTTGTCTCATTTACTTATGTATCTGGGTGATCCGAATTTAGTGAAATATCAAATTTCCTTTTGACAAAAGGATTAACATTTTCATCCGAGCCCTCTTAACTAACTTATAAAAAACGCAAAATTAAATCTACTTACCCTTATTAAGGGACGAGGTGGGGTGCCTAACACCTTCCCCACCCGTTTATGGACCCCGAACCTAGAATCTCTGTCTTGAAGTGGTTTCATTTTTTAACTTCTCAAATGGTTTTCTTTAGTTTCCCTCAAAACTAAGGTGGCGACTCCTCACTCTTTCCCGCTTCGGTGAGTGATCGTCCGGGCGACCGCAAAATCACTTGCGACAATTACAAGCATTACTCTTCCAATTCCAGAATATGAAAACTACTCACTCATGGTGAGTCCAGCAAACATCATGATAAACAAAAATAAAGATAGTAAAAAGAAATCGTCTAGAAGAAATAAAACAATAAAAATCCATTTAAGGAAATGGAATGAAAGAACCGAAGAGGGTTGCAGCTTTGATCTTGTGGAACTTCGGCTGGAATACTCCTATTGATACTGATATTCTTCTCCTCAAGACAGCTGGTGAGATTTCAGAGGTGAATCCTCTTTAAAACTCCTAAAAAGTGTTGTAAAAGGATTGATCTCCCTTCAGATGTTTTCTGTTTCTATTTATAATGGTTGTTCTGGGGTTAAGTCATTTTTGAGTCCAAAAAGCTTTAGGAGTCTGATTTGAATCAGTAAACAAGTGCGGGAATTAGGGTTAGAAAATTGGCTACCGCACATCACCTCGAATGGTAGCTCCTAATCTGGTGGCTGCATTATTGGTGCCAAGATCAGGGCTTCTTTGATCCTGTTAAAAGAGACAAGGCAATTTTCATCAAAATCAAAGGGAACATCTTGATTTAACAGGTTGGTAAGTGGCTTAGCTATTTTGGAAAAATCTTTAATGAATCTTCTATAGAACCCTGCATGTCCCAAAAAGCTTCGCACTCCCCTGACTGATGTTGGTGACTGATGTTGGTGGTGGCATGTTTTCAATGATCTCATTTTTTGCCTTGTCAACCTCAATTCCTCTTTCTGATATCAAATGTCCTAGCACTATACCTTCCCTTACCATGAAGTAGCATTTTTCCCAATTTAGAACCAGGTTTGATTCTTCACATCTTTGCAACACCTTAGATAAATTAGCTAGGCAATCATCAAAAGTAGTTCCATAGACAGAAAAATTATCCATAAATACTTCCATGATATTTTTAATATAATCAGAAAAAATAGCCATCATGCATCTTTGAAAGGTAGCAGGGGCATTACAAAGACCAAAAGGCATTCTCCTATATGCAAATGTTCTATAAGGGCAAGTGAATGTGGTCTTTTCTTCGTCTTTTGGGTGAATAGGAATTTGAAAGAATCCCGAATACCTATCTAGATAACAGAAATAAGAGTGTTTTGCTAACCTCTCTAACATTTGGTTAATGAAAGGGAGAGGAAAATGGTCTTTTCTGGTAGCACTGTTCAATTTCCTATAATCTATGCATATTAGCCAACCAGTGACTACCCTAGTAGGGATCAGTTCATTGTTTGCATTTTGGATAATAGTTGTCCCACCCTTCTTAGAAACTACATGTACTAGACTAACCCATTTACTATTAGAAATTGGGTATATGATACCTGCATCTAATAGTTTTAAAATTTATTTCTTAACTACTTCTTTCATGTTTGGGTTAAGTCTTCTTTGATGCTCTATAGTGGGTTTACTGTTTTCTTCCATAGGTATCCTATGCATGCAAATCGAGGGGTTAATCCCTTTCAGGTCTTCTATTGTATACCCTATGGCCTTGTTGTGGATCCTAAGTTCTCTTAACAATTTTTCCTTTTCTAACTTAGACAGGCTAGCATTGATTATAATAGGATACTTAGAGTTTGAGTCCAAAAATGCATACCTTAGTGAGGATGGGAGAGGTTTAAGCTCTACATGTTTGGTGTCTTTTTGGAGCTTATCCTTAGGCTGTTCCTCCTTCAAATTTTCCATCTTGGAAGCTTGAGCTAGGGGTAGGGGTGGATGAGCTGCTAATTATTGTGCACAGGCTGCTATTTCTGTGTTTTCATTATTTGCTGTGTGACTATGCACAATGCATGCTTCAAGAGGATCTTTAAAATGTATCTTATAAAATTCATTTTAACTTGTTTGTCAATTATGTCGACCTTAAAGCATTCATTAGGTTCGAATTTGTGTTTCATTGTGTCAAACAAGTTGAATTCCACTTCTTCTTCTCCTACCTTGAGGGTTAGTCACCCATTTTTGACGTCTGTGATTGCTCCGGTGGTTGCTAAGAATGGTCTTCCCAAGATGATAGGGATCTGAACATCTTCTTCCATCTTAAGGACAACAAAGTCTAATGGAATGAAGAATTTGCCCACTTTGATGGGGATGTTCTCAAGTATGCCCACTGGATATTTAACTGATCGATCAGCCAATTGTAGTGAAATTATCGTGGGCTTTAGTTCTCCAATCTCTAGTCTTTTGCATATTAATAGAGGCTTTAAACTCACACTTGCCCCAAGATCGCAGAGGGCCTTGTCTATTTTCTTGTTGCCAATAAGGCATGGTATGGAGAAGCTTCCTAGATCTTTCAACTTTGGAGGCAGTTTTTTTTGCAGTATAGCACTGCATTCCTCTGTCAGAGCAACTGTCTCATAGTCTTCCAATTTTCTTTTCTTTGATAGATTTCCTTAAGAAATTTGGCATAGGATGGCATCTGAGAGTGTTCTTCAGTGAAGGGAATGTTGATATAAAGTTTCTGTAAAACTTCTAAAAATTTCCCAAATTGCTTGTCCAATTTGGCTTTCTGAAATCTTTGAGGAAAAGGTAGGGGAGGCTGGTATGGCTCTGGTAACTTCTTTTTCTTCCCTGCTTCCTCTCTCTGATCTTTCTTGGCTTCTTCCTCCTTCTTCTCTGTTTGGCTTTCAGATTCTTCTGAGGTCTCCTCTGTTGGTTTTTCCTCTGGTGGTACTAGAGTTCTACCACTCCTCAATGTAACTGCCTTACAATGCTCCCTTGGGTTCATCTCTGGTTGACTAGGCAGTTTACCAGTAGCCTTACTTGAAGAACTTACTTGTTGTGCAATTTGGTTTTCTAGCATCTTGTTATGGGTAGCAAGCTGGTCCATTCTGGAAGTCAGCTATTTAATCAATTCATTCTGTTGTTATTGAGCTACTAATAAACCTTAAATCATGGATTCCATGGTCATCTTCAGTTCAGGTTGTTGAGGTTGAGGAGGCGATGGTAGCTGTGCAAAGTTTTGGCCTTTATTCTGAAATCCAAGGGGTGCTGGTGGTTTGTACCCCTGTTGTTTGTTTATTGGCTGATTCTCTTGATTGGACCAAGAGAAATTTGGGTGGTTCCTCCATCCAGGGTTGTAAGTATTCGAATATGCATTATTGGGCTGCCTCTGGTTGAAGTTTCCTCCATTATTCACATAGTTCATCTATTCTGTGGAGGGTTCATTGAAGCTGTTATATTCTGAATTCATGTATCCTCCTCCATAGCTGTCCTCATATTGACTATTCATCCCTACTGCATTAGCTTGTATTTTATCAAGCCTCCTTGTGAGCTGATCAAATTGGGCATTTATCATGCTTAGGGCATCCACTTCCAGGACCCCTGCTGTTCTCCTTTCATTTCCTCTTTCATTTGACCACTCATAATTATGGTATGCCATCCTCTTTAGAAGTTCAAGTGCTTGTGTCACTGTTTTCTCCATTAGGTCACCTTTTGTAGCCGAGTCTACTGTGCTCCTTGTAGAGGATAGTAACCCATTATAGAAAATTTGCACTAATAGCCAATCATCTATGCCATGGTGTGGACATTCCCTCTGCAGGTCCTTATATCTTTCCCATGCGTCATAGAGTGATTCACCTTCCTTTTGTCTGAAGGTGTTGAGCTCAAGCCTCAGTCTTGCAGTCTTTGCTGGTGGGAAGTACCTTACTAGAAAAGCTTGTGAGAGGTTTTCCCAAGTGGTGAATGTTCTAGCTGGTTGAGAAAGTAACCACTTTCTTGCTCTGTCTCAAAGGGAGAATGGGAATGCTCTGAGCCTTATGGCTTGATCAGAAACTCCATTCATCTTGAATGTGTCACATAGGGCAAGAAAGCACTGGAGGTGATAGTGTGGATCTTATGTTGGTGAACCTCCGAACTAGGTTTCTTGAATCATTTGAAGCCATGCTGGTTTTAACTCAAAGTTGTTGGCTTCCACTGTGGGTCTTGTGACACTAGGCTGAAATCCTTGGACAGATGGAGCTCCGTAATCTCTCAAGAGTCTCGGCCTGTCATTATTATCCGCCATGGTTGGAATTTCAGGATCTTCTTGATCGTGCTCTTGGTGTTTCCTTTCCCTCCTGATGGCTCTCAAAGTTCTGTCTATCTCTGGATCACAGTCCAAAATTTCTTCTTCTGACCTCGTTCTGGTCATATACCAGGTTAAGCACCTAAGAGAAAAGAAAAGAAATAAAACAAATCAAATAAAATTTGATAATAAATATTATTAGCTAAATCAGCTAAATTGCCTATCGCTCAATATTACTAAAGCCAAGAATTCCCCAACAACGGCACTAAAAACTTATTTCGCTGGTTTTACAACCCCGCAAGTGCACGGATCACTAACAAGTAATAGAGTGATGAGTAAAGTATCGTTCCCACTAGGAATTTCATTAGTAAGTACCAATCTACACAATAATTTTGACTGTTTAGGCTATCGAATACTGAGGGAATGAAGTTTGTTTATTAAACACTAGAATGGTAAACTTAAAACGAAACAATCTATTTTGAAACAATTCTGGAATTAAGATTTCACACTTGAACCTTACTATGGATGTTAACTTATTTATTTACTGGGTTGAGAATCGTTTGCCTTGATGGAAATTAATCCTAAGGTATCCTAAGTCCTCTCTCAAGGCACTTAGGGTGTATTTTAATTAACTTAAACTCGACTTTTGTGGCGATCAAATTAATTAAAACCCTTTAAGATTTTTGACCAATTTTGAAATTCCACAAAGGTATCAGCCTATGTTTAGGTCAGAATTCCTAGGTTCAAAATCTTGATTTTCTAATATTAATCTTCACCTTTAAGTCCTTCAATTAATATCTATAATCAATACTAAGTGGGTACCAACACATAGCATGCATTAAGATCACAAGAAATTAAATCAAGGAACAAATCTCAAATTCAATAAATAAAACATAATGTTTATCCATAATAATGAATACAAGCATTACTCTTCCAATTCCAGAATATGAAAACTACTCACTCATGGTGAGTTCAGCAAACATCATGATAAACAAAAATAAAGACAGTAAAAAGAAATCGTCTAGAAGAAATAAAATAATAAAAATCCGTTTAAGGAAATGGAATGAAAGAACTGAAGAGGGGTTGCAGTTTTGATCTTGTGAAACTTCGGCTGGAATACTCCTCTTGATACTGATATTCTTCTCCTCAAGATGGCTGGTGAGATTTCAAAGGCGAA
Source organism: Hevea brasiliensis (assembly GCF_030052815.1). Lineage (NCBI taxonomy): Eukaryota > Viridiplantae > Streptophyta > Magnoliopsida > Malpighiales > Euphorbiaceae > Hevea > Hevea brasiliensis. Next base: position 95,714,186 of record NC_079493.1, read on the forward strand.
TGCTCTTTAAAACTCCTAAAAAGTACCATAAAAGGATTGATCTCCCTTCGGATGTTTTCTGCTTCTATTTATAATGGCTGTTCTAGGTTTAGGTCATTTTTGAGTCCAAAAAGCTTTAGGAGTCTGATTTGTATCAGTAAACAAGTGCGGGAATTCGGGTTAGAAAATTGGCTGCCGCATAGTACACGGCCCGTGTGTCACTACACGGCCCCAGGCCGTGTAACTTACTGGAGCAGAATTGCGGAGTCTTGCATTGGCACAGAGACTTACATGGGTCTGCATTGGCTACACGGGCCTGGTTACACAGGCCGTGTACTTTTATTCTCAGAAATTTCTTTAAGCTTGTGCCCAGCAGAGACTTACACAGGTCCTGTAGATTACACGGGTCCAATTACACGACCCGTGTACATTTGTGTCTCTATTGGCTCTCTAGCTTTCTTCTGGCAGAGTTACACGGGTCTATGGCTTTGCTTACATGACCCGTGTACTTTGTATCAGCAGCAATTCTGAGTCTTTTGACCTCTCTAAGCTTCCCTTTGGACTCCTATGCTCTGTGACTTCACCAAAACACCTGAAATGATGCATAAAACATGGAATTAAGATCTTGACAATAGAAATTACAAAAACTAATGAAATCAACTACTATGTATGAGATTACTTACCTAAATGCCATTAGATAGTATACAAATGTGCTTAAAAACATCTATACAATTCAAGTGTATCAGCAATATAATTAATTTCCATGTTATCTTGGAAAAATAAATAAATAAATAAATAAAACATGTGTCTTTCTATATTTTGTTTGCAAATTAGATTATTGTTAGTTGCTTGCTTTCTTAATATGTATAACAGATTAAAACATTTTATCTTATAAGGTAAACTCAAGGACGTTGGAAATATGGTTTAGGTCACTCATGTGGATCAACCCGGATCCATTAAATTTAAAATCAGTATAAAAAATAATCGCATGAAAAGTCATGTATATTATCAAAAGATATAACTTCATAAAAAGATGCATTTCTTCTTAATAGTTATATATGTGAAGTGATGCAACTATTGGTCAAAAGGTGCCATGACTTTATAATATAGCCAAGCTTTTGTCTTCATTAGATATAGAAGAAAAAAAAGAAAATCACATACAGAAGTGTGAAGTGTGTGCACTGAGTGGTGGTGCATTGGCTTTTTTCTTGGCATCATTAAAAGACTCTTGCTTGATTCATTTGTGAAGCATTGATTATTTTGCAAATAAGGTACACATTTAGATTGTGAACTAATATATATAGTTAATGTTATTCATGTGATTATATGGTAGATTATTGAAACAAATATAGTGGAGATCTTAGGGTTATTTGAACATGGGTTAGGATCCATATATTTAAATCCATGTGTTAGGCCTATAATTTTTCTTCATAATCAAATGAAATAATTTTAACATGAGCTATCTTTCTGTGAAATAACAAGATTGTAAATATTATTATTATTATTTTAATAATTTCAGTGAGATATGGTATCTATGTGTTACTCCAATTTGTTTACAAATTAGATTATTAGTTTAAGGTTGCTTGCTTTCTCTATATATTGGATTAACATCCTATTTTGATAGGGGTTTATCTTTTAATAAAATAACAATTATGTGAATATAATTGCTTTTAATAAAAGCCTTGGTTTGTAGATTTTGAAGATTGTATTTTTCTTTTTTTTTTGGTAGCCAACGCTATTAATTTGCAACCAACTTAATAATAGTTTCCATAAATAGGAATTCTTGCTTCTTATGCATGCCCAAAATTAGTAAAATTATAAACTCAACTAGATTGAATTTTTAGGAATAGTCATACTTTTTGAATTAGATGAAACAAAATATTTATTGTCATAAATGAATTAGAAATGTTCATTATTATATTTCTTGCACCCCTTTCATGCGTTCAATATATTTTGTTTTAAACTTATCATTGTAGATTTATATCTTACATCATTTAGTTGCTTTCCATAGAGATGACCTTAGCACTGTGGCTGATTATTGGTAACAAGATAAGAACATCTCTTTGATTCTAACATGCTGTAAGATTTATGGCTGATAATATTTCTAGATAGGTTAAAATCAATTTCTTCAATGTGGTCTAATAATTGATATTTAATTTAGTAAAAATAAATATTGATCATATATGGGTTACTTGATAAATGTACCAAATTAAATCTTAAAGATATATATATATATATATATATATATATATGGTCTAAACCTCTCTCTGCCTATAAGGTTACACTTTTCATTTCCACTCACACTTAAAAAACACTAGCAATTTCAATCATCATATAAACCTATCACAAAAATACCATGACGTCACAACCATCTAAGATTTACCATTAACTAAAAAGTGCCAAATGTACATTTCTATTACACTATAGTTTAAAAAAAATTAATATGAAAATCCGCTATTGAAAATTAAAAGGATTTTTTTACAATAAAATTAAAATTTAAGAATTTTTTTAGTAATAAATTAAAGTTAACGGATAAAAGTAAAATATATGACAAAATTCAAAAGAGACAAGGTACAAAAATTACCTATGTTTTTACACGTTAGCACATGGAAAGGGCTAAAGGGAGAGAGAAAAAAAAAAAAAACTATTTATCGCGACCTCGTTGAAAAAAAAATGCCCCAAAGGGCAAAAATAGCAATTTAAAACTTTTAATCCCTAGGGTTTCATGCAAAATACAAACATTTTATTCTCTTGCAAAACCAAATATTTCAGTCACAATATATTATAACTCAATTGCTAGCATGCCTAATTGCCATTAGAAAATAAAAGCCCTGAATTATCAAGAATAAGTTTAGGAAATTTTATCCAAAAGGCGCATAATCAAATTCCATCACCTAATATGAGTAGTGTAGATCACTAATTGTTGATCCTCTAGCTTGTCCATACAAACAAGATGACCAAAGCTTCCTTTCAACACAAAAACTCCCTTTTATATTTCCTCTTGATATGGCCAAGTTTTACACAAAAGTGGAGTTTAGACTTTTTAGGTTTTCTCTTTATGGAAATGTGGAGGAACTCTTTCTCTACCTTTAATTCAAGAGTAACAACTTCTAATATCTCTTGAATCAAGCATGAAGGATGAAGAAAGTTTGGATTAGGAGAGAGAAATGGTTTGGCCAACATAAGGAAGAAGAAGAATAATAATTTCTTTTTCTTTTCTTTCTCTTATATATTTTAATTTTCCTAATTATAATTAACTTTACAAATGTTCACATCTAATCCCATAAGAGAATATGTTTTCTAATCTTTATTAGTCCGCTTGTCAAGTTAAGATAATTAGAAAATTAAAATTTTAATTAATTAGTATATGAAAAAATACTAATTAATCTACACTTTCTTTCTCCTTTGACTCTAAGTCAAAATTAAGTCAAATTAACCATAATTAATTTCTTACCTTATGAAAATTAATCAAGTTTATATTTAAACACTATTAACTTGATTACTTCCATAAGTGAATTTAGTTTCAAGTCATGCTACGGACTTTGCAATCTTATTACAAACTAAAATATTAATTTGATTAATTAACTAAACCATTTAATTAATTAATCAAATTAATTTTGGTTTGGTCATATTGTTCTTATAAATGTGACTTACTAGGTTCATTACTAATTGGCAATGAGAATAATATTTACTCTTTAATATTATTAGAATTATTCCCTACTTAAAGTGAAATTCCCTTTTCACTTTTAGTTCTTATAAATCATGGTTGACACCTTGCATAGTGTACCATGACTACCTAATTAGTTATGAATTAATTCTTAATTCATGAACCTTGATCATACATACCATGTACTAAAATATTTCCATTATAAAATCTCAATCCTAGCTAGAGTTATGATTTATGTCAAACTCTTAATGCATAGAATCATATGTCCTCATTTTAATTCTAATTCTTAATTAATAAGACTTTCTAGTTAGAAACTCTTTTCTAACTAAGTCTATTTGTCCTGGCTAGGAACTTGACTTACCAAGAATAATTTTAAATGGACATAGGATTTTATCCCTATTTACTTAGGGTAACAGATCTCATCTTGACTAAACACTTATCTCCATATATAACTAGTCAGAGACAACACACACCCGTATACCCATACCTAGTATGAGTATATAAGTGGCATCAAACTTAAACTACCTATATACAAGATAACCGTGTTATCTCAGGTCAAGAGATTATATGCACTATTATGACCTAAATGACAATGCATTAACAAGAATAAACTCCATGTACATGTCATATTTATGTCACTGGTTCAGCCTACTTATCTTATAAATGCCCATTATGTTTGTCATATGGCATGAGACTCATCATCCCATCTCCTTAGTATCTCATACTAATACATGGAACCAAACAAAAATGACAATCAATTCGAATAAATCATGCCCAATGAGGTATCCTTGACTATGAACTAAAATTTATAACACTTGTACTAGAATATTCCATCAATCATATTCTTAACACATTAAGAATGGAACATATTAAATAGGAATAAATGTTTACAAGACACAAATTTCATAATGTGTTCTAAGGCATACTACTAACAATCTCTCACTTGTACTAGTGCCAATCATTATAAAGTCTTAGACCCATCTTCTCAAGATGTCGATCTAATTGGTTTTGTGTCATGGCCTTGGTGAATATATCAGTTGGGTTTTTAACTGAAGCTATCTTCTACATAGCATCATCGCCTCTCCCAATTATTTCTCTGATAATATGATAATGCCTTTGCATGTGTTTGGACTTCTGGTGAGACCAGGGTTCCTTTGCTTGAATAATAGCACCATTGTTGTCACAATATAGAGGAATTGGTGACACAATTGAAGGAACCATTCCAAGTTCTATAATGATATTTTTATTCAAACAACTTCATTTGCAGCATCAGATGCAGTAATATACTCGACCTCTGTAGTGGAATCTGCAGTTGTTATTTGCTTGGAGCTTTTCTAGCTGACTGCATCTCCATTACAAATAAACACAAAATCTAAGATAAACTTTCTATCATCCACATCTAATTGAAAATCAAAATCTATAAAACCATCTAGTTGCAAATCACCTCTTCAATATATCAAGAGTAAATCCTTAGTTCTTCTCAATTACTTAAGGATATTCTTGACTGCAGTCCAGTGTTCTAAACCTGGATTGGATTAAAACTTGCTAGTTAAACTGATAGCATAAGCGATATCCAGCCTTGTACATAAATAGCATACATAAGACTTTTAGGTGTCTTTGGAGATATTTCTTTGGAAAGATGGATACCATGCCTCACAGGCAATAATCCTCTCTTAGAATCAAGTATGTTAAACCTTTTTAACACCTTTTCTAAGTATGGACTTTGGGACAAACCTATCATTTTTTTCAATTTATCTTTATAGATACGATTTCCCAGAATATAGGTTACTTCTCCTAAGTCTTTCATTAAGAAAGTATTAGTTAACCAAATTTTTATCACTACTAGCATACTTATATCATTACCCATTAATAATATGTCATCCATGTATAAGATAAGAAAAGTGATTGCACTCCCACTAACCTTTTTGTAAACATATGGCTCATCCTCATTTTTGATAAAGCCAAAAGATTTAATGGCTTCATTAAAACAAATGTTCCAACTCTTCAAAGCTTATTTTAGACCATAAATGGATCTTTTAAGCTTGCATCTTTAGAATCATCCTTGGATTCAAAAACCTTAGGTTGTTCCATGAAAATGTTTTCCTCTATGTATCCATTGAGGAAAGCAGTTTTGACATCCATTTGCCAAATCTCATAATCATAGTATGCTGCTATTGCCAATAAAATCCTAATGGATTTTAACATGGCTATAGGTGAAAATGTTTCTTCATAATTGATTCCTAGCCTTTGTTAATACCCTTTCGCAACTAGCCATACTTTATATGTCTCTACCTTTCCATCAAAATCAATTTTCTTCTTAAAAACCCATTTATTTCCTAGTGGTAAGATACCTTCAGGTGGGTCTACAAGATCCCAAACTTAATTCTTATACATAGAATACATTTTAGATTTCATGGCATTTATCCATTTTGAAGAATTTACATCTGATATAGCTTCATCATAAGTCATAGAATCATCACCATGATTTACTTATTCATGAACAAACAACTCTTATTCATTAACATGAAGAATTCCATATCTATCCGGAGGATGAGATATTCTACTTAATCTTTGAGGAATTGATGTGAAGACATCATCAATAGGTTTAGGCTCATTGGATAGATCAATATCCATTTTATCTGTTTGTTAATCAAAATTCTCTAATTCCAATTCTATTTTCCTTCTTTTAACACCTTTTTGAATCAACTCTTTCTCAGGAAAAACAACATCTCTACTTATCACAACTCTTTGTACTGTAGGAAGATAGAAATAATATCCAAAACTATCTTTTGAATATCCAATAAATCATCCCTTTTCTGATCTTTTTTCTAGTTTATCAAAAGAAGAAGAAAAGCATTTCTCTCAAGTCAAATAAGGATGAAGATAAGAAGAAAGGAGTTGTACTTAAAGTTGACTCAAGTGACAACTCAAGTGCTTCAAGTGATGATGATGATGAAATGGCTATGCTTGCAAGGAAATTCAAAAGAGCTTTCAAGAAGGGAGGAAGTAAATACAAGAAATTCTTGAAAAAGTATACTCCCAAGGATAAACGTTTCAAGGATTCAAAAGAAGAAGTTGTATGTTATGAGTGTCACAAACCAGGACATATCAAGCCCAAATGTCCATTGCTCAAAAAGAAGAATGGAAAAGAAGATAGGAGCAAGAAAGCTATGAAAGTAGTTTGAAGCAACAGTAAAGAATTTTCAAATGATGAATCAAGTGACAAGGAGACTGCTCACCTTTGTATGATGGCATTTGAAGAGAAAGTCGAAAGTTCACAAAAGGAAGAAGAAAGTGATAATGAGGTAAACTCTCTTGAATCTCCTAATGTAGAGGAACTTGAACTTGCATTTGCTAAAGTATATGAAGAGTATAGAAACTATAAGAGAAAGTGCACTAAAATGAATTTAGAAATTGAATCATTGAGATCACAAAAATATTGCCATGACCAATGTGTATAAAGAAATTGAATTTTATAAAGGACAAATTGCTTTGTTTAAAGAGCTAGATTTGGAGTTGAAAAACTCAAAAGAAACTTGTGAAAGGCTCATTGAGAAAAATAAGGTTCTTGAAGCTAAAATAGAATCTTTGACAAATGATTTGGCAAGATTTACAAAAGGAAAAGAAACTCTAGATGTACTTCTTGGAAACCAAAGAATTTCAAATGAAAAATATGGAATTGGTTTTGATGGTTTCATGAACTATGGTAAATACAAAAATCATTTCATTAAAGCATCTACATCCTCCTTGCCTAATATCACATGTTATTATTGCAATAAAAGAGGTCATATGATTAGTTCTTGTGCATTTAGGAAGGGTCTTCTTAAGGCAAAGAAGGTATGGGTGCCAAAGGGAACCTTACCTAAAGTCACTAACCCCCAAGGACCCAAAGTTGCTTGGGTACCTAAAGCTAAATGATTAAATTTCAGGTTTGTATCAAAGGGATGAAGGAAAGTGAAAAATGGTATATAGATAGTGGTTGTTCAAAACACATGACCAGTGAAAAGGACAAGTTTTCAAAAATCACAATGGTAGTTGGAGGACATATGAAATTTGGAGATAAAAGAAAAGAAAAAATAATTGGAAATGGCACAATTGGAACCAAACCTTGCATTGAAGATGTGTCATTTGTTGAAGGTTTGAAATACAACTTGCTAAGTGTAAGGCAACTTTGCGATAAAGGTTTTGAGGTAAAGTTCACTTCTTCTTTTTGTACAATCAATAACTTAGATAATGACACATTGTTCATTGCAAATAGATCTAATAATGTTTCCTTGCTTGACATGAATAACTTTGAAACTAATCATGGTACATGTCTAGTATCTTTTGATAATTCTAGTTATTTATGGCATAGAAGATTAGGACATGCAAGCATGCACACACTCTCAAAATTGTCCAAGAAAGAACTTGTTAAAGGTCTTCCAAAGATTAAATATGAAAATGAATTTCAATGTAGGGCATGTGCACTAGGAAAGCATACTAGAGCATCTTTTAAATCTAAAAATATTGTTTCTACCACTAGGCCATTAGAATTGCTTCATCTTGATTTGTTTGGACCCGTGTCTCTTGCTAGTCTTGGTAGGAAGACATATGCCTTAGTTATTGTTGATGACTATTCAATATATACATGGACATTCTTCCTTGCTCACAAAGATGAAACTTTTGAGAAATTCACCTCTTTTAGTAAAATGGTTCAAAATGAAAAAGGTTTTTGCATCACATCTATAAGGAGTGATCATGGAACTGAATTTGAAAATCATTTATTTGAGAAATATTGTGATAAACATGGAATCAACCATAATTTTTTAGCTCCTAGAACACCACAACAAAATGGGGTTATAGAAAGGAAAAATAGGACTTTGCAAGAAATGACTAAAACCATGTTGAATGAAAATAATTTGCAAAAGTATTTTTGGGCTGAAGCTATTAATACTTCTTGCTATGTGTTGAATAGAATTTTGATTAGACCAATTTTGAAACAGACCCCCTATGAGCTTTGGAAAGGAAGACAACCAAATATTTCATATTTCAGAGCATTTGGACGTAAGTGCTATAACTTAAATAACAAGAAGGATAACTTGAAGAAATTTGATGCTAAATCCGATGAAGGAATCTTTCTTGGGTATTCAATAAAGAGTAAAGCATATAGGGTGTTTAATAGAAGAACGTTAGTTATTGAGGAAACTATTCATGTTTTGTTTGATGAGGCTAACCCTTCTATTAGAAGGAAGGATGTTTTTGATAATAATAATGAGCAGGTGTTTGGAAAAGATAATGTAAAATCAAGTTAAGAAATGGAACAAATTGATGACAAAGATGAAAAAACTCAAGAAGATACCATAATAGATGTCTATAATGCCAACAATGATCAAATCAATGAAGAAATGCCAAATTTGGAAGAATTACAGGTGAATGAACCCCAACATGAAGATTTACCTAAAGAATGGAGATTCTATAGAAATCATCCCCAAGAAGACATCATTGATGATCCATCTCAAAGGATGATGACTAGAGCACAATTGAGAAAATATTTTGGTAATGTTGCCTTTGTTTCACAAATTGAACCTAAATGTTTTAAAGAAGCTCAAAATGATGAAAGGTGGATTCTTGCCATGCAAGAAGAACTCAATCAATTTGAGAGAAACAAAGTTTGGAATTTGGTGCCTAAACCTAAAAATCATTCAATTATTGGTACTAAATGGGTTTTTTAGAAACAAAATGGATGAAAAAGGCAATGTTGTTAGAAAAAAAGCTTGACTAGTGGCTCAAGGCTATAACCAAGAGGAATGTATTGATTTTGATGAAACCTTTGCTCCGGTTGCTAGAATTGAAGCTATTAGAATGTTATGTGCCTTTGCATGTTACAAGGATTTTATGCTTTATCAAATGGATGTCAAGAGTGCATTTTTAAATGGTTATATTGATGAGGAAGTGTATGTTGCACAACCTCCGGGTTTTGAAAATCATGAGCATCCAAATCATGTTTATAAACTTACTAAAGCTTTATATGGTTTAAAACAAGCTTCTAGAGCATGGTATGAAAGACTTAGTAAATTCCTTTTACAAAATGATTTCCAAAGAGGCAAAGTGGACACAACACTTTTTGTTAAGAAGCATCATAATGATATGCTCATTGTGCAAATATATGTTGATGATATAATTTTTAGTGCTACTAAAGAATCTCTTTGCAAGAAATTTTCTAAGATTATGCAGAATGAATTTGAGATGAGCATGATGGGGGAGCTCACATTCTTCCTTGGACTTCAAATTAAGCAAATGAAAGATGGCATCTTCATAAATCAATCAAAGTACATCAAGGATATATTGAAGAAATTTAAAATGGAAGATTTGAAGAGCATGGGCACTCCTATGAGTTCAATAATTAAAATGGACAATGATGAAAAAGGTAAAGAAGTAGATACAAAGCTTTATAGAGGTATGGTTGGCTCTCTTTTATATCTTACTGCTTTTAGACCAGACATACATTTTAGTATTTGCTTGTGTGCAAGATTTCAATAATGTCCAAAAGAACCCATCTAAGTGCAGTTAAAAGAATCTTTAAATACCTCATTGGCACACACTCAATTGGTTTATGGTATCCAAAATGTAAATCTTTCAATCTTGTAGGTTATAGTGATTCAGATTTTGCAGGAAGTAGATTGGATAGAAAAAGTACTTCAGGTACCTGTCAATTTCTTGGTTTTGCATTTCTTGGCGCAGTAAGAAACAAACTTCAGTGCCTCTATCTACAGTTGAGGCTAAATATATAGCTGTTGGTAGTTGTGTTGCTCAAATTTTATGAATAAAACAACAATTGAAAGATTTTGGTTTAAAATATAATCTTGCTCCAATTAGGTGTGACAACACAAGTGCCATAAATTTGATCAAAAATCCAGTACAACATTCAAGAACAAAACATATTGAGATCAGACATCATTTTATTAGAGATCATGTTCAAAATGGAGATATCAAAATTGAATTTGTTACTTCTGAAAATCAACTTGTAGATATTTTTACAAAACCACTCAATGTGGAAACTTTTTGCAAAATTAGAGTGAACCACTTGCTTAAAATTCAATTCATATAGATTTAATATATCTGCATATTATCAAATGTGTGAGTAATTTGCTGTGATATTAATTTTCCAGGAAAACTCTAAATAACAGTAGCTAACTTATTTTTGTACTCGTGAAATTAGTTTAGTAAGTTGTATGCTACTGTTGCGGGCGTAAAATTAGTTTACTGTAACGTGTATTGTTCAAATTTTAAGCCAAAAAGTGATTGTGTTTTGAACTTTCTGCACGCTAATCAATGCATTTACCCATTCACATTTTCTGTGCTGAGTCAGATATCCAACATTCAAGAACAAAACATATTGAGATCAGACATCATTTTATTAGAGATCATGTTCAAAATGGAGATATCAAAATTGAATTTGTTACTTTTGAAAATCAACTTGCAGATATTTTTACAAAACCACTCAATGAGGAAACTTTTTGCAAAATTAGAAGGGAAATTGGCATGAGTGAACCACTTGCTTGAAATTCAATTCATATAGATTTAATATATCTGCATATTATCAAATGTGTGAGTAATTTGCTGTGATATTAATTTGCTAGGAAAACTCTAAATAATAGTGGCTAACTTATTTTTGTACTCGTGAAATTAATTTATTAAGTTGTATGCTATTGTTGCGTGCCTAAAATTAATTTACTGTAACGTGTACTGTTCAAATTTTAAGTCAAAAAGTGATTGTGTTTTGAACTTTCTGCGCGCCAATTAATGCATTTACCCATTCACATCTTCTGTGCTGAGTCAGATATATATATATATATATACATTTGAAATAAAAGTAAAATTCAAATAAAGTACACTAGAAGAGGGAAAGCGCGGAACTCAAGAAACATTACCCACTGCCACACGAAACCTTCACCTATCAACTCATTTTTTTTTTCATGCCATACCCGACTCTCTCTCTCTCCTCTGTATTGTGTTATGGTACTACTCTTACTAATTTTCTTGTCATTAACACTGACCCATTTTCATCAAATCGCCTATCTCACTCTCTAATCATCACCTAAAACGCTAATCCCGCATTCATTCGTCACTGCGCTAGAAGCCATTTTAAAATTCCCAATTCTTCATCACCTCTGGTTCATCATCTATGGCTCACACCAAATGAAAATCCCCTATTGCTGCAGCCTCGTCGTCATCTTCTTCATCCGAAGAACTCCCTGTTGCCGCATTAAAGAAGAAATTGAGGGAAAAGAAGAAAATACCAGAAACTAAATCCACCAGTGTATCTTTCGACCCATCTAAGGAAGTCGAACCTGCTGTGATGGCACCAGAAAAGAAAAAAGGAAGGAAAATGCGTGGGATTGATATTCAACGCAAAAAGGGTGCTGCAAAATCATCAGGCTCTATTATTGACAAAGCGCTTCTCGACTGTAAGTTCATTAAATGGGATAATTTTGATCAGGTTGATTTTCAATTTAAGGAACTCTTTGAATTTCAAGAATGGATGAATGATTGTGAATGCACTGATGTTTACTACCCTAGACTAGTCCAAGAATTCTATAGAACTTTAAGAGTAGTTGATGAAGAAGACAGATTTGAGGTTTCTTTGAATGACAGAGCATATGACATTTCTGTTGAATTGACTACTAAAGCCTTCAAATTGCCGAATGATGGAAATAGAATCTCTGCTCATAGAGATGTTGATAGAGTTCTAGGTTTTAATTTGATTGAATTTGAAAGTGAAGTTTTTCCTGCCAACACTGCCACTAGTGAAAAATCCACTAGCACTAAAGCATTTCAGCACATTAAGATTATTCACAGTATGGTGAATTATATATTTTGTCCTAAATCTGGCAGCTATGGATATTTGAGTTACTTGGATATGTGCATCATGTGGCATATTGTTAATAGAGTAAGAATGAATTTGGCATATCTAATTTTCAAGAATATGTGTAAAGCTTATGGGATTGGTAAATTGCCCTATGCACACCTCTTAACTGCCTTGTTTAGAGAATTGGATATAAATGTCTCTAAGGAGAGTTCCAGGGCAGATTTAATTGTGCTTAGAGAAATTCATTCTGATACTGATGGAAGAAAGAAACATTTTGAAAAAGGTGGATCTTCTAAGGCTAAAGTTGATTCAGATTCCCAAAGTGAGATTATGAGTGAGCTTCAAGGGCTAAGAGCTTTCATTAATGAGAAATTCAGTACAACAAATCAATCTATTGAACTTCTGAGAAAATTTATGGATATTATTGATTACAAAGTAAGTTATTTACTTACTCAAAATGAGGAGTTAAAGAAACAGATTGCAGATCTTAAGCAGGCACAGGAAATTGATTTTGCAACCAAAGTTGAAACTGATGTACCTGCAGGTGACCCCTCTACTCATGATGCTCATGTTTTTTATCATGGTAATGTTGAGTGTGAAGGTACTGGGCTTGGTGAGTCCACTGCTGCTGTAGAACATGAAAGGGAACAGGTTGTAGAACCTGCAGTTGAACCTGTTGTTGAGCATGTTAGTGAACACGTTGTAGAACCTGTTGTTGAGCATGTTAGTGAACAGGTTGTAGAACCTGTAGTTGAGTCTACACAAAAGAAGGAAGACTCTCTTAAGGATCAGCAGGAGAGTGCTCCACCTAAACCTTCTGCAACTGAAGCTTATCAGGCTAAGAAGGGCAAGAAAAAAGTTAAGTCTATGGTGTCCAATCCATATCAGACTTTGGCTGCTGCCCTTCAAACCCCATCTAATGAGGATGGGCTACAGGAGCATGAGCCTTTGGCTGACTAAGTTTCTCAGCCACCTACTGCTAAACCCTCCAGGAAGAAGATGGTGCCTTCCAAAGCTATTCAAAGGAGCAAAAGACTTAATGTTTAGAAAATGATCTGCATTTTTAGTTTACTAATATGTTTACTACTATTGTTGAATGGTTTTTCAGTTTGCTACTGTCTATCTTACTGATTTTCAGTTTGTGCTTACTTGATTCTTTTTGGATTAATATCTCCTGTTTCCTTTTTGGATGATGACAAAAAGGGGGAGAATGCAATGGATGTGTGCTTTTGTTTTGGAAAAATGGATGTGTGATTATATTTTGAAAATGGAAGTATGCTTATGTTTTAGAAATGTGTATGCAAACTATTGTGGCTTATGCGTGCAAACTATTAAGTTTAACATTTTATATATTGAAATTGTGAATATCTTATGAATATGTTTTGTAGCATAAATTCAGGGAGAGTTTTGTATAGCTGTTAATACTTTTACTTTTTTTTTAACCTGTGTGCATACATTTAGAGGGAGTATTTTCCGCATACTAACATGCTTGGTTATACATAAACTTATGCACACTTTTATTTATTCTTAATTGATGATTCAATTGAGTTTTGTCATCATCAAAAAGGGGGAGATTGTTGACCCTATGTAGCTCAAAATGAACATTGATTTTGACGATAGCAAAACTCAAATAGAATCTATCTAACTTAATTTTAAGTGATGTGTAGATTCTTTCTCTTATTCATGAAGAATCTTTAAGGTTGCATCAAAAGAGGAAGAGTACTAAAAGGCATCTCAAGATGGATTAAAGTGAGAAAGAACAAGATTATGAAAGCTAAAACTCAAAGTAAAGGTATGAAAGTCATAGAGTTAGAAATTGAGTCTTAGGACTTGTGTAAAAAGAATTGATGAAAGTTTTAGTCAAATGGAGCTCAAAATTAATTTTTTTTTTCAATTACTTTATAAAATTTTCTCTCATCATGACATTGGATATTGCTATTGGAATATATATTTTTCTTAAGGTCTAAATTAGATTTTTAAAGATTACAATTTGAAACAGGCATCTGGTAAATTAGTTTGCTAACTTGTTTGCTAAAATATTAGTTCGCTAATGTGTTTGCTAAAACATTAGTTTGCTAACTAGTTTACTACTGTCGCCAAAATTTCATTAGTTTGCTAAGTGATCAGAGTTGCTCAACTTCGTACAAAAAAACAAAATAACGGTTATTTTGCCTATAACAGAGTGTATAATGTTCCAAAAAGCTTTCAAACGTTTTAAAATGATTTGGGACTATAAATACACCTTATTTACTTCATTTTACACTTGATGAAAGCTTATAATTGCACTCTAATCTTGATTTTTCATTTATTGCTTTCATTCAAGAGCTTTAAAGTGTTTGAGCTACCATTGGTAAATCAACTCATCTCTTCTTTATAGTTTGATTTGTATTGAGTGAGAGTGAGTGTTAAAACATTAAATTGCATTTAAGAGAGGTTGTACAAGCACCTATTGAATCTTGAGAGTATGAGTGCTTGAGATAGCACATGTCAAGTGTTCAAGCTACCTTGGTAAAAGCTTGGTGTTGAAAAAGTTGTAAATGGCTTTTGGTCTCTTGCCTTTAAAAGAGCAAATAGTGGAGAGAAGACTCAAAGAGGGTTCTTTGAGAGAGTGGATGTAGGCTAGTTAAGCCAAACCACTATAAAAATCATTGTGTTTGATTTCTCTAACCTTAATCTCTTTACTTTTGTGTTATTTAATTTCTATGCATGATATTGAATGTTAATTGAATAGATTGAGTTGATATACTTGAAGATATATTGAGTAGGTTGAAAAATTAGTTAAATATTTTATGATGTATGTTATGTCAAAAATTGCTATAAATATTGATTGAAGCTTGAATTGCAATTTAGAGACACATTACTGAAACACATATCACTTTCACTATATATAAAAGAGCACCTAGTTGAACAAAGCCACAATTTTTCATCAGGCTACAAGCAAGGGCCGAAAAATTATAAAGTCCAATTCACCCCCCTCTTGGACTATTTTGGGACAACATGGCTGCTTTCCATACAATATTTCATATGGAGTGGAAGAGACTAATTGGAAGGGACACGATTATGAATGTATGAAGATGTTTCTAATGTAAATTCCCATAAGAAGATTAAAAGATCGGTATAGCTCATCATACTTCATACCATATCCAATAGAGTACAATTTCTCCTTTCAGATATACCATTTAATTGTGGTGTTCCTAGAAGAGTTAATTGAAAAATAATGCCGTGTTCTTTTAAGAACTCATTGAATTCAGTACTTAAGTATTTATCTCCTCGATATGATCTTAGAGTTTTAATACTTTTTCCTGTTTATTTTTCTATTTCAAATTTGAATTCTTTGAACTTTTCAAAAGATTCACATTTATATTGAAAGTATTATGCACCAATTGCAAGATCAATTCATCAATAGGTGCAGAAATTAACAATTTAAAATTTTTCCTTAACCTAGGGTTTCATGTATCATGGAATCTCATTAAGCTATTAAAAAACACATCATTTGGTCATTACTAAATCATGCTTCAAATGCTAATTAAGCCTAATTGCCATTGGGAAATAAATTCCCCTAATTATACCAAGCTCAGTTTTTGGAGATAAACTCACCCTTAAAGCAAAGAATCAACAATTCCCACCAAATCTGGGTAGTGAAGACTATCAATTACTAGTCCTGTAGCTTGTCCACACAAGCACTTGATCAAAGCTCCTTGATCAATCAAGAAACTCTTCCAAGTTTTTTAAATGGGGTGGCTAAGAAGAAGGGAGGAAGATTATATTGTATTTCAATGTATTTCTAATTGAAAATAAGGAGAAACAATTTCTCAAGGCTTGATCCAAGAGTTGTAACACTTAGTGCTCTTGAATTTAGTTTCAAGGATGAAGATGAAACTTAAGAAAGGGAAGGGAGAATGTGGCCGGCTCACTTGAGAAGAAGAAGAAGACTATATTAATTTCCTTCTTATCTCTTAGATAAATATCGCAATTTCTTATTTAATACAAGTTAACAAATGGTAACTTCTAATTGGTTAATCAAAAGCTTTATCCCAATATCATTGGTCCACTTGTTAACACTTAGTATTAATCAAGAAATTATGATTTAATTAATCATCATTAATCATCTCATTTAATTAATTAATCAATCATTAATTAATTAAATTTCTCCTAAGTTTGACCACATCAAACTTAGTCCAAGTAAGCATTTGACCAAGTCAACATAGTCAAAATTCTTACTTTGACAAGATAATTTTCATTTCTTCTTTAATTTAATTTCTAAGTTCATATTTAAACATTTTAAATATTAACTTGATTACTTTCAAGAATGAATTTAGTTTCAAGTCATGCTAAAGACTTTGCAATCTAATTGCAAATTAAAATTTATTAATTCAATTAATTAATTAAACTTTTTAATCAATTAATTAAATTAATTATGCTTTGATCAATTGCTTTTTGTGTGTGACTTACTAGGTTTATTTCTAATTAGCAATGAGAATAATATTAACTCTTTAATATTATTGGAATCTTTCCAAACTCAAAATCAAATTTTGATTTCATTCAATTTCTCATAAGCCATAGTTGACATCTAGCATAATGTGCTATGACTACCCAATCAGTTATGAATTATTTCTCTAATTCATAAACCTTGATCATACATACCATGCACTAGAATCTCTCCATTACAAAGTGCCAATTCTAACTGGAGTCATGGTTTATGTCAAACTCCAATTGCATCGAATCTTATATTCTCTTTTAATTCCAATTCTTGGCTAGTTAGACTTTCTTATCAGAAACTCTTTTCTGGCTAAGTCTATCGATCCTGGCTAGGAACTTAAATCATCAAGAACAATTAAATGAACATAGGACTTTATAACTATTTACTTAAGGTAGCGGATCCCATCTTGACTAACACTTATCTCCATACATAACTAGTTAGAGCCAACACATGCCCATACACTCATACCTAGTATAAGTATGAAAGTAATATCAAACTCAAATCACCTATATATAAGATAACTGCGTTATCTTAGGTCAAAGGATTATATGCGCTATTATGATCTTTATGACATTGCATTGACAAGAGTAAACTCCATATGCATGTCATAAGTGTCACTGATTTAGCCCACTCATCATATGTGTCACACCTTACTCCTCCGTAAGGCACGACATGATCCCGTAGTATACCTAATAAATCACCGAACTTCATCTACTGATAATTCATTAAATACACTACAAGAGATTTTAAACCAATTTTCATTCCTTTTTAAGGTGGTGAGCAATTTTGGTAGGTATTAAAAACCTTTATTTGGAGTTTAACCACATATCAAATATTTAAGCAATTTTAAGTTTCCGCAAATTTTATAAAAATTTCAGTTGAGTGCCATCTATAATTGGAAAAAATTAGTTCTTCAAAACCTATGAAAATACTCCCAATAATTTCATATTTCAACCCAACCTCCAATAAAATCTCAATTCAACACCTCCAATAATTTCTCATCATTCTGTGCAGCCATTTTTATCTGATCAATTAACACTGGTTGTACTTGCCAAGCAACTACCGTCTGTCCTTCATCATCAACCTCCAAACTAGCATGTGGTGCTTTCAACTCATGTACCATGGACAAAGGAGAAACTCTTAGACTTGGCATAGTCTTATGACTTAAAGCATCAGCCACTACATTAGCTTTTCCAGGCTAATAGTTTATCAGACAATTATAGTCTTTAAAAAGTTCTAAGCATCTCCTCTATCTCAAATTCAAATCTTTCTAAATGCCCAGA
Source organism: Hevea brasiliensis (assembly GCF_030052815.1). NCBI lineage: Eukaryota > Viridiplantae > Streptophyta > Magnoliopsida > Malpighiales > Euphorbiaceae > Hevea > Hevea brasiliensis. Next base: position 95,732,443 of record NC_079493.1, read on the forward strand.
TACTTCAAGCTCTTATGATCTGTGTAGATGTAACACTTCTCCCCATACAGATAATGTCTCCAGATCTTTAAAGCAAAAACAATAGCAGCAAGCTCCAAGTCATGTGTACGGTAGTTTCTCTCATGTGGTTTTAGCTGGCGTAATGCATATGCAATGACATTTCGATCTTGCATCAGTACACAGCCTAACCCATTATGAGAAGCATCGCTATAAACTGTATATTCTTTACCCGGTATAGGTAAAGTCAAGACTAGAGCTTCAGTCAGACATCTCTTCAACTCATCAAAGGTCTGCTGGCATTTATCAGTCCACTGAAATTTCACATCTTTTCGAATCAGTTTGGTTAGTGGAGATGCTAACATAGAAAATCCCTTCACAAACCAATGGTAGTATCCAGCTAAACCCAGAAAACTGCGGACTTCTGTAACATTTCTGGGTGGCTTCCAATTAAGGATAGCGTCAATCTTACTAGGATCTACCTTAATACCTTCTGCTGATACTATGTGCCCCAAGAAAGCAATTTCTTTTAGCCAAAATTCGTATTTCGACAATTTGGCGTACGGTTGTTTCTCCCTTAAAGTCTGTAGCAGAATCCGCAGATGTCTATCATGCTCCTCTACATTCCTCGAATACACTAAGATGTCATCAATGAATACCACCACAAATTGATCTATGTATGGCCTGAAGATAGTGTTCATCAGGTCCATAAATGCAGCTGGACCATTGGTTAACCTAAATGGCATAACTAGAAACTCATAATGGCCATATCGAGTTCTAAAGGCAGTTTTAGGAATGCTCTGCTCTTGCACCCTCAACTAGTAATAGCCCGATCTCAAGTCAATTTTGGAGAACACAGCTGCAACCTTCAACTGATCAAACAAATCATCTATGCGGGGCAATGGGTATCTGTTCTTTATTGTCACCTTATTCAGCTACCTATAGTCAATGCATAAACAGAAAGTGCCATCTTTCTTCTTAACAAACAATACTGGCACTCCCCAAGGTGACACACTAGGGTGAATGAAGCCCTTGTCAAGCAATTCTTGAAACTGTACATTCAACTCCTTTAATTCAGCAAGTGCCATTCTATATGGAGTAATTGAGATTGGGTCCACACCAGGCATAACATCAATCTCAAACTGCACCTCTTTTTCTGGAGATAATCCTGGCAACTCATCAGGAAACACATTCGGAAAGTCACATACTGTAGGGATGTCTCTCAGTGCTAGACTCCTTACTTGGGTGTCTACCACATATGTCAAGTATGCTTCACACCTCTTTCTGATCATTTTTCTAGCTAGTGCAGCCGAAATAATGTTTAATGGTAATAACTGCCTCTCTCCATGTATTACCGCATCACTGTATTGAGGGAGACCAAAAGTGACTATCTTCAATCTACAGTCAATCATGGCGTGATGCCTGACTAACCAATCCATGCCCAAGATAATATCATAATCTCTGAAGGGCATTTCTATCAAATCAGACAGAAAGGTGTGTCCTTGGATCACCAAAGGACAATCCCTATGCATTCTGTTGACCCTAACCTCTTGTCCTAGTGGACTAGTTACTAGCACCTCAAAATCCATTTTTACACAAGGAACGATAAGAGAATCAATAATGCTAGCACTAACATACGAATGGGTAGACCTAGATCAAATAGCACAAATACATCTTGATCAGAGATAGAGAATATACCAGCCACAATATCAGATGTCTCAGCCTTTTCTCTCTGTCTCATCATATAGACTATGGCTGGTGCACTACCTTGTTTTGGTTGATTCACTGTACTCTGATTCCCTGGGGTACTGCCCCTACCTCTACCTCTGCCTCTGCTAACTGCTGATGAACCCCTCGGTGTAGAGGCTTAGGCTGATCCCTCAGATGTATCAGATGGTCCAGAACGACGTGCACTCTTACAATCCTTTGCAAAGTGACCGGTCCCTCCACAGTTAAAACATACGCCTGTGGTTCTGTGGCATACTCCACAGTGTGTTTTCCAATAGGTTTCACATACATGGACTGATAATGCCCCTCTGGGTGTCTGCTGGGTCTGCTAACCAGATTGGGGTGGTATCTATCCGGAAGACCTGCCTCTACCCGGCTTGCCTGAACTGGATCCCCCAAAATATTTCCTCTTCCCTAAACCACTATTAGGTGCTTGACCAGTAGACTTTCCAGTTTTCTCTTTCTCTTCTGTACTCTTTTTAACTGATCCTTCCTTTTCTATCCTTTCCAGTTCCAGAGCCTGTGAGATCAACTCTGAGAAGTTCTGATGTCGGAACCCCACAACTTAAATTCTCAGATTAGGCCTTAACCCGGCCTCAAACTACTTACATCAATCTCTAGGGGTGGTAGTCAGGCTTCCAGCATAATGGCTCAGCCAAGAGAAATCTCTCTCATATTCTGCTATTATTCTGTCCCCTTGCTTCAAACTTAAAAACTCTTGCAGTTTTATATCGACATACGTATCAGGGACCCATTTCTGTCGAAACTCCCTTAAGAAATCTGACCAGTTAAGGACTGGAGGTTCAACTAGACTATGGGGGATGGTCTTCCACCATTCATAGGCATCCCCTTGCAGCAAGGAAACTGAATATACGAATTTAAGTTCTTTTGTACACTGCAGCTTCCTAAATACCCGTTCCATCCTTTTCAACCACTGCTCAGCTTCCAATGGATCCACAGTTCCTTTGAATTTTGTAGCCCCAAATTTCATTAATTTTTCATATTGTCTGGCTGGGGCTGTGGTTGTGCTGCAGGTGCTTGAGTAGGTACATTGCCAACCATTTGTTGGAATAACGCAGCCATCTGCTGAGAAAATTGAGCAGGAAACTGCGGCATTGGAGGAGCTGGAGTGGCTAACCCACTCACATTTTGGAGAGCTGGGCTTCCCTCGATGCCTCAGCCTCAACAAATTGCTCGATTGAATGATCTCTTTCTTCCATTCCAATGTCAAATAAATTATCTACTTCCTGATAACAAACACAAGGAGGTTTATCTCCGTTAGTTCATATTCATGATGTAAATATATCATATGTATAAACTAAGAACACTTGTGTAGTTGTACTTATCAAAGAAAATATTCAAATTCATATTCAAAACTCATTTAAAAACCAAGCTCTGAAACCCCTCCGTAAGGCACGACATGATCCCGTAGTATACCTAATGAATCACTGAACTTCGTCTACCGATAATTCATTAAATACACTACAAGGGATTTTAAACCAATTTTCATTCCTTTTTAAGGTAGTGAGCAATTTTGGTAGGTATTAAAAACCTTTATTTGGAGTTTAACCACATATCAAATATCTAAGCAATTTTAAGTTTCCGCAAATTTTATAAAAATTTCGGCAGAGTGCCGTCTATAATTGAAAAAAATTAGTTCTTCAAAACCTGTGAAAATACTCCCAATAATTTCATATTTCAACCCCAACCTCGAATAAAATCTCAATTCAACACAGTCCAACCAAATTTCAATTCAAAATTCACAACTCAATTTTTTCAAAATAATTCAATAAACTCAATAACGTTACATTGAATTTAATTTACATACACAAGCCTTAATATATAGAAAGAAAATTCAAAAAATAATATTATTACAGATTTAAGTGTACAACTGCTCATTTACTACATAGATACATATGAACAATATCATATTTACATCAAACTAAATTACATGCGTATAAAATAATACCCGTACAAAAACTTTAGTGGGGTCCTTGTCAACTTAGCAGTTCACTCTGCTGCTTTTTCTTTTCCCTTATCTGTGATAGCAAATAAAGCTATCGCTGAGTATTGTTTACTCATTGGTGCACAATAAAAATTTAAAGATGCGGAAAATAAAATATTCATCGATAAATAGTAATTCAAAGCCTTTCACAATCACATTTCACAAATTTCAAATCACATTTATAATACTATTTTGTCAAATAATTTATAAAGCACTGTGTTGCCAATCCATATACAACTTAGGTCATGACACAAAATTTCCAATCAATGATGTGTTGTACACCACGACAAAGCAATCTCAACCCCACTAATCGAAATCAATGAGGGAGGTGGCTAGCTAGCTATATGAGTACTCATCCTAACTCGACCTCAACTGGCAAGCCAGAGAGGGAGGGATATAGTCGATCTCAACCCCGTAAATGGAGGAGGAATATAATGATACTGTCATGCTAAGTGTGAATCCAAAACCAATTTAAATCAAGTTATTCAAACATTTCATGCAAAACACAAATCAATTTCCAATTCAAATTTCCATTCATAAAATGGCAACATAGCATTTTTCAAAACCCATAATTAGTACAATTAATTCACAATGCATAGCTAAATAAGTTTTCAATTAGAAAATGATAAATTAAAGTTTATTGTGCACAAATCTAGAATGAGTCGCCTCTAGACCTTGACTCACTTTTCCTTATCTTCCTTCTCAATCTCTTTTCTAACTGAAATACACAATTTACAGTATTTCAGTATCAGGTTTCGTAATTGACCCAACAGTTAATTTCATGCATACTTGAATGTACACCTAAACTTGCTTAAAAATGGAATTCTTTGAATTTGGTAATTTGGGGTTACTATTCATTACACTATTCAAGTCAAAATGTTGACTTTTTCATTCTTAATAGGTATGTGAATTCCAATTACACCCACATACCATATTTTGAGTGTCAAATTTGTTGGCATTAGTTGCCATTTCAATTTCTAAGCCTCCTAAGAGAAATTTTAAATTTTCAGTTTTGAATCACTGTTTCTACTATTCCATTGGTCTAGTTACAGTGGAAATTTGGCCAACATTCCTCCATCAAAGTTATTCCTTATTGTCTTAGCTTTAATTCCCTTTTTCGATCACTCCATTTGGAGTTTTTTTAGCTCAAGTTATGTTAATTTCAAGGTGGCTTGCCGAATTGGTTTTAACCCAGAATTATGGGTACCAATTCTGTTATAGCAGTTTTGGTGTGCCGACTGTAGCTCACTTTTTGGATGGGTTATCGTTAGAATTTGTGTTTGTGTTCTTCACAAAAGTTGTAGTGATATGTCTCAGCTTTCCAACGGTATAAAATTCAGGTCATTTGGACCTTCCTACACCAGGTTATGGCCATATGAACAAATACTATTCATTTGGTCATTTCTGTACAGTGGCAGTGTGCCTAATCTGACTTTGACCTAATTTTTTACTAACTTAAAGTCATTTTCAGGGCAGGGTTTCTACACAAAAATTGTGGAATTATGTGTCAAATTAGCCTCACACCAATTGGAGTAGCAGAATTGCAGTTTTGGTCCTCTAAGTGGACCAAGGTCTGGCTGTCCAGAATTTGACCCCTACCAATCCGAATTCAATGTCACTCCTCACCATTCAAACTCATTATAATTGGGCCCAATTGACCAAATTGAGTCTCAATTAGGTCAATTTGTCTCAATTTCAGAAATCCCCAAAAATTTCCCCAATTTTCAATGGCCAAGAACCCTAATTTCTCCAAATTGCACAATTAATGCAATTAATGTGTATAATCACTCCTATACACTTAATTGAGCTTAAATACACTCTTAATTCCATCAAAATCCCTCAAACCCTAACATTTCTCAAGCTAGCCGAATTCTCTGTAGGTCCCTAACATGTTGTTTTTGTTTCATTTTCCTCAATTCTAAGTTAATTCAAGTAGATGTGCATGAATATAAAGAGAAATTAAAGAATTGATGACTAACCTCTTTGTGTGGCTTTTCTCTCTTCCCAAATTCCACTTCTTTCCTCTTATTTTTGTTATCAATAGGTGAATCAAGGTTCAAGGACAAGGTTTACTTAAACAACCTTAGGGAAATTATGGCTAGATTAAGGTTTTGTGAAGCTTTGGTATGGTTGTTAACGGTGGAAGTGAAATGAAAAGAGAGAGATGAGAGAGGAGTAGCCGGCCAAGTTGAGGAAGAAAGGCGAATTTTATTTCCTTTTTCCTAATTGGTCAATATGTCATTATCTCAATTTTTCATAATTAGAATTTAAAAGCTTTATTATGTCATGGTGATCTCATAAAAAGAATTAGAAATTAGAACTTTCTTTTCTTTTCTTTTCCTTTCTTTTTCCACACTTCTTCAATTTAAATCTATATTTTGAAATTTTAATTTCTTACATTTTATTGGACAGTTAGGCCAAGAGTCACCTCTGAGGGTGAATTGACCAATTTGCCCCTCGACGGTTTGATCCGATTTACCAATAATTCAGTTTTTCTTTTATAACCCTGATCTAATTATTTGACCTACTTCTCAACTCTTTTCTGTAATTTTCTCATTTTCACTAGCTTCGCAATAATCCTTAGGACTGCGATGTCACAATGTCTTGCACGAATTTAGGGTTATAACTGACCTCGTAGTCACTTCCCGGTACGGTCACCCATCGCTATGACCCCCGGCTCATTTAACCTTTATGCTTTATTTTTCTTATATGTATTTAACCTTCTGGTAATCGCTATTAATTTTTGTTCAGGACTTTTCTAGATGACTTAAACATGTTTCTAATCCTCTTAATTATCCGAACCGACATTTGTCACCTAAACAGTGAAATACACAGGACTATGCATGTAGGGGTGTTACAATATGAGTGCCCACCATGTCTGTTACATGGCATGAGACTCATGATTCTAACTCATTAGCATCTCATACTAATCTATGGAAATAGACATGAATGATAATCCTTCTAGATAAATCATGTCCTATGATGTATCGTAGATTGTGAACCAAAATTCATAACACTTATGCAAGAATGTTTTGTCGCTCATATTCTTAACAACTTAAGAATAGAACATCAAATAAGATATTAAAGGACATTTTCAATTAAATATAAACAATTTATATTAATAAAAATGAATATTTGCTTTTATTGAATAATAAACATGTACAAGATACAAATAAATGATATGCTCTAGGGTATATTACTAACAATCTCCTACTTGTATTAGAGCCATTTATTATAATATCTTAGACCCATCTTCTCAAGAAATTAGTCTAATTGCATTTGTGTCATGGCTTTTGTGAATGGATCATCTGGATTATCAACTGATGCTATTTTCTGAATGGCTACATCCCCGTGCCTAACTATTTTTCTAATAATGTGGTAGGACCATTCAATGTGTTTGGATTTCTAGTGAGGCTGGGTTTCCCTTGCTTGAATCACAGCACCATTGTTATCACAAAACAAAGGGATTGGTGATAAAATAGAGGGGACCACTCCAAGTTTTATTATGAACTTCTTTATCTAAACAGCTTCTTTTGCGGCATCAGATGCAGTAATATACTCAGCCTCTGTAATGGAGTTGCCAGTTGTACTCTGTTTGAAACTTTTTCAACTAACTGTACCTCCATTACATATGAACACAAAACTAGAAATAGACTTTTTATCATCCATGTCTGATTGGAAATCAGAATATATAAAACCATCTAGTTTGAGATCACCTCCTCTATTTATCAAGATTAAATCCTTAGTTCTTCTTAAGTACTTAAGGATATTCTTGATCGTAATCTAGTGTTCTAAACCTGGATTGGATTGAAGTTTGCTAGTCAAACTGACAGTGTAAGCAATATTCGACCTCGTACACAATATTGCATACATTAGACTTTCAATAGCCGAAGCATATGAAATTTTGGCCATTTTCTCTCTTTCTTCAAGTGTCTTTGAAGACATTTTCTTAGAAAGGTGGATGCCGTGTCTTACTAGTAACAATCCTCTCTTAGAATCAAGTATGTTAAACCTTTTTAACACCTTTTCCAAGTATAGACTTTGAGATAAACCTATCATTCTTTTCTCTCTATCTCTACAGATGTGAATTCCTAGAATATAGGTTGCTTCCCCTTAGTCTTTTATGGAGAATATATTTGACAACTAGACTTTTACAGTAGTTAGCATACCGACATTGTCACACCCTACCCCTCTGTAAGGCATAACATGATCCCGTAGTATACCTAATGAATTACCAACTTCGTCTACTGATAACCCATTAAATACACTACAAGGGATTTTAAAACTTTTCTTACTTCTTTTTACAGTGGTGAGCACTATTTATAGGTGTTAAAAACCTTTTTGAACTTAAGTGAAAGAGCTAACACATTTGAATTAGTAGTAATTTCTATAAAATTTTTGGCGGAGTGCCCTCTGTATTTTGAATAAAACAGTTCTTCAGAAAACCTGTAAAAAAAAAAACTTCAAATATATTTCTCAACTCAAATTCACAATAAATTTTTTTAATATTTTCAAAGGATGAGATAAAAGAAATATAGTACAAATTTTACAAGTCAAAATAACTCATAATTTATTTTACAACTTCAATGTACAAGAAATCAAATAAATTTCTAAAGTCATAATTTCATTCACAAGATGGCAACACAATTTATAATTAACTTCAAATTTACATAAATCACACTAAATCAATTTTTCAATGACAAAAGGCTCAAATAAGGTTTATTGTGCACAAACCTCTTATAACTGTCTCCTAGCCTTGACTCAGTGTTTTCTTCCCTTTCCCTGAGTCTTTGCTAACTGAGAAACACAATTTGAAGTATTTTAGTACTCATTTAAATTGTCTCTAATGATAATGCTTGATAATTAATTTACTGAATTCTATTATTTCCTTAGTCAACCTAATATGTTGACCCTCGATGCATTCTAGGTAATTAGGTTTTAATGTTACTAATATGTCACATTTGTAGCTTTTTAGGGTTGGTACATGTTACCCAATTCATTTCCATGTATATTGCGTTTTAATGCAATTTGCTGGATTCCGGGATACTAGTTTGACCTAGCCGGTTGACGTAATTCCCTCTGTTTTCGGGTTTCGGTCGAAACTACAAACTTGTAGATCTATGTCTTATTGCACGCGGGGCAAAATTTTAGGTCATTCTGAGTTTACTAGACCAATTTATGGTCATTTTACTATTGCTGGTCAAAATGCATCAAAATTGGTCACTTTAGGTCTTTTTAGGTCATTTTAGGTTCGGCCAGTTTTTGGACCCGAACTTGTGCAAGCTTTTTGACTTACTTATGGTCATTTTTGGGCTTTGGTGTCTTCATAAGACTTGTAGATATAGTTCTTAACTATTAATGGTAAAATTTTTCAGGTCAATTGGACCTGTTTTTGAGTGAGTTATGGCTAAAACACTAACTGCTGCCCAAATGGTAAATTTTCAGGCCTTAATTGCACTAATCCGGATTTGGTCATTTTTCAAGTTACCTTACAAGCAGAATTTTGGTAAGCTTTATTCATGAAAGTTGGCACTTTTTGTGCCTAGTTTCACCTCCAATTGGTCTCATACCAATTGGAGCCACACACTTAAGGTTCTAGGCCCATAACATAAACTGCCCTATTGCATTTTATTCATTACTCACCAAAAGGACACTTTTAACACTTATCAAACTACACATTCATGCCAATTCTGGTTTGTACCATAACCTAAACACATTTCACAACATATTGTTGGTCATTTTGGCAGCTTATAATCACACTCAATATGCACCATATAGTACAGAATTTTTCAAGCTCAAATTACAACAATTCAATCACCTAACCTAGCTCATTTACATGTCCAACATCACACCATCATACATATACACAAGCTGCCATAACAAGTACCACAATTCAACATTGATATTCCATAAACCAAACATGAAATAACATTTTTATGATTCACCATTCAAGCTGCTGATTCATACACCTCTCTCCATTAATGTCCAAGCTTCCAAATTCAAGTATACATTCACAATATACTTAGTATACATCACCCAATTTATTCCTACACATATAAAGACATAATCAACCCTTTAATCTACCATTTACAAGCAAGAATAAACTGTCCTTAAGGACTTTCCATGGCTGCCAAAAATACACCTCTCCCTCTAAACATCAAACCTCAAAAATCTCTCCATAATTCAAGTACCCATAACATTCTTACTAACTTTAATGAAGCAATGACCAAAACACACAAACTTACCACTTTGGAAACTCTTCAAAACCTCTCCAAAACTTGGTCTTCTTGTTGCCTATCTACTGCCCAAGGTGTATGGACAATCTTTAATGAAGGAAAGTGCCAAGAAAGGAGCTTGAATCTCACTTGCATGGAGCTTCCAAGTCATGCGGCAATGGAGGTTTGTTGGGAGCAAATTTCGGCTGGTTCTAAGGTTGAAGATGAACATGTGTATTTTGCCCAAGATGATGAGTTAGTGGTCCACTTAGATGGGTGAGTGGAGCACTAAGCTTAAATTAAATATTAGTTTATTCATAAGTTTCATTTTCCCACATTAAGCTTCCCATTTTTGCTATTTACATTAGGTACCACTAATTTAATTTTTCATGACATTTTCCAAGTGTAATATCATTTATTTTTAATGAAAATTTAGGTCAAAAGACAACTTGGGGTGTCAAATGACCACACTGCCCCTGTTCGGGTTGCATTCTTGATTTTTCAGTAACACCGGGTTTTGTCCATTTTTCGATTTCTCACTTTTCTTTATACTAATTAATTAATTTTTCTTTGATATTTCTAATGGTATTTACACTTCAATAGACATTTATTTAAGTCCTAAAAATATTTTCCAGGGTTCATCACGGTCCAGGGTTAGTCAACAGTCCACGCCGTGACTTCCCGGTGCGGTCACCCATCGTTAGGGTTCTCGGCTCGTTTAACTTGGTTACATTTTATTGCTATTATTTTTCCTTTGTTCTTCTTGTGTTTTCTTTTCTTGTATTTCATTATTTTATGTCTCCTCATCCATGTCTAAGTGTAGTTCTAGGCATCCTAGTTGTCCGGACAACACTGGTCACTGGAACAGTAGAACGCACTACCAAACATAGGGGTGTTACAATTCTCCCCCCCTTAATATAAATTTCGTCTCGAAATTTTACCTGGCATTAGTCTCTGAACAGCTGTGGGTGCTGTCTCCTCATATCCTCTTCACGTTCCCAAGTAGCTTCCTGGCCTGAATGATGGTTCCACAGTACTTTAACCAGGTGTATCTGTTTATTCCTTAGCTGCTTCACCTGATAAGCCAGAATTTCTATGGGTTCTTCCTCATATGAGAGGTCTGGATTTACCTTAATTTCTTCAACTGATAGTATATGAGATGGGTCTGATCTGTACCTCCTTAACATGGACACATGGAAGACACTGTGTATCCTTGCTAACTCCGGAGGTAATGCCAACCGATATGCCAAAGGACCCACTCTTTCTAGAACCTCATATGGTCCGATGAAACGAGGACTCAGTTTCCCCTTTCTGCCAAATCTCATAATCCTCTTCCAAGGAGAAACTTTGAGGAATACCTTATCACTCACTGCATATTCAATATCTTTTCTCTTCGGGTCAACATAGGACTTCTGACGGTCTAATGCAGCCTTGAGTCTATCTCTGATCAATCTGATCTTTTCCTCTGTCTGCTGAACAATTTCTGGCCCAATCATCTTCCTTTCACCTACTTCATCCCAACATAGGGGAGTTCTGCACTTTCTGCCTTACAAAGCTTCATATGGAGGCATCCCAATGCTTGATTGGTAGCTGTTGTTATAAGCAAACTCAATCAAAGACAAGTGTGTATCCCAACTACCTTCAAACTCAATCACACAAGCCCGTAGCATATCTTCCAATATCTGAATTACCCTTTCGGTGGCCATCAATGCGTGGGTGGAATCTTTGTCTTGAAGTTCAATCTAGTTCCTAAGGCTCTCTGAAGACTACCCCAGAATTTAGAAGTGAACCTAGGATCTTTGTCAGATACAATCGATACTGGCACTCCATGCAGTTTTACAATCTCTTATATATACAATCTGGCTAATCTTTCCAGGCTATAGTCCATCCGAACTGGCAAAAAGTGAGCAGACTTGGTCAGTCTGTCAACTATAACCCATACTGCATCATGACTATTCTGTGTCCTCGGAAGTCCCGTAACAAAATCCATAGTTATTCGTTCCCATTTCCACTCTGGTACTGGCAATGGATGTAACAAACCAGTTAGAACTTGATGTTCTGCTTTTACTTGCTGACAAGTTAGGCATTTGGAAACAAATTCAGCTATATCCCTCTTCATACCCATCCACCAGTAATGCTCTTTCAGCCCTCTGTACATTTTAGTTCCACCAGGGTGCATAGCAAAAGGAGACTCATGTGCTTCCTTCATAATGATTTGTCTCAATTCAACATCATTAGGAACCCACATTCTGCCCTGATGTAGCAATAAACCATCATCTTTCACAGAAAATTCAGGTTTCTTGCCCTGCTGGACTTCTTTCAATAGCTTCTGATATTTATCATCACTCTGAGTAGCCATTCTGATCTGATCAATCAACACTGGCTGTACATGCTATGCAACTACTGTCTATTCCTCATCATCAATCTCTAAACTGGCTTGCTGTGCTTTCAACTCATATACCATGGACAAAGGAGAAACTCTGAGACTTGCCATAGTCTTGCGACTTAAGGCGTCAGCCACCACATTTGCTTTCCCTGGCTGATAGTCTATTAAGCAGTCATAGTCTTTAATGAGTTCTAACCATCTTCTCTGCCTCAAGTTCAATTCCTTCTGGGTGCCTAAGTACTTCAAGCTCTTGTGATTTGTGTAAATGTAGCATTTCTCCCCATACAAATAGTGTCTCCAGATCTTCAAAGCAAAAACAATAGCTGCTAGCTCCAAATCATGTGTTGGGTAGTTCCTCTCATGCGGTTTCAGCTGGCGTGATGCATAAGCAATGACATTCTGATCTTGCATCAGTACACAGCCTAAACCATTGTGAGAAGCATCACTATAAACTGTGAATTCTTTACTCGGAGTAGGTAAAGTGAGGACTGGAGCTTCAGTCAAACACCTCTTCAACTCATCAAAACTCTGCTGGCATTTATCAGTCCACTGAAATTTTACATCTTTTTGAAGCAGCTTGGTCAGTGGAGAAGATAACATAGAAAACCCTTTCACAAACCGGCGATAATATCCAGCTAAACCAGAAAACTGTGAATTTCTGTGATATTCCTGGGCGGCTTCCAATTAAGGATAGCTTCTACCTTGCTGGAATCTACCTTGATCCCTTCAGCTGACACAACATGTCCCAAAAAAGAGATTTCTTTCAGCCAAAATTCATATTTTGACAATTTGGCGTATAGCTGTTTCTCCCTTAAAGTCTGCAGTACAATTCGCAGATGTCTGTCATGCTCCTCTGCATTCCTTGAATATATTAAAATGTCATCAATAAACGCCACCACAAATTGGTTGAGATATGGTCTGAAGATAGTGTTCATCAGATCCATAAAAGCAGCTGGAGCATTTGTTAACCCTAATGGCATTACTAGAAACTCATAGTGGCCATACCGAGTTCTGAAAGCAGTTTTTGGAATACTCTGCTCTTGCACCTTCAACTGATAATAACCAGATCACAGATCAATTTTGGAGAATACAGCTGCACCCTTCAACTGATCAAACAGATCATCAATGCGAGGCAATGGATATCTGTTTTTTATTGTCACCTTATTCAACTACCGGTAGTCAATACATAAGCGAAGAGTGCCATCCTTCTTCTTAACAAACAATACTGGCGCTCCCCAAGGTGACACACTAGGGCGGATAAAGCCCTTTTTAAGTAGTTTTTACAACTGTATCTTCAACTCCTTCAACTCTGCTGGTGCCATTCTGTATGGTGTTATGAAGATTGGATCCACACCAGGCATAACATTAATTTCAAACTGCACTTCTCTTTCCGGAGGTAATCCTGGCAATTCATCAGGAAACATATCTGGAAAGTCATATACTGTAGGATGTCCCTCAATGCTGGACTCCCCACTTGGGTGTCTACCACATGTGCCAAGTATGCTTCACACCCCTTTCTGATCATTTTTCTGGCTAGTGCAGCCGAAATGATGTTTGATGGCAATAGCTGCCTCTCCCCATGTATTACCACATCACTGTACTGAGGGAGACCAAAAGTGACTGTCTTTAGCCTACAGTCAATCATGGCATGATGCCTGGCTAACCAATCCATGCCCAAGATGATATCATAATCTCTGAAGGGCATTTCAATGAAATCAGACAGAAAAGTGTGTCCTTGGATCACCAAAGGACAATCCCTATACATTCTATTAACCCTGACCTCTTGTCCTAGCGGACTTGTTACTAGCACCTCAAAGTCCATTTTTGTACATGGAACAGCAATGCAATCAATGATGCTAGCACTCACATAAGAATGGGTAGAACCCAGATCAAATAACACAAACACATCTTGATTAAAAGTTGAGAAGGTACCAGCCACAACATCAGATGTCTCGGCCTCTTCTCTCTATCTCATTGCATAGATTCTGACTGGAGCACTGTCTTGCTCTAATTGTTTCACTGTGCCTTGGCTGCCTGCTGGGTTACCTCTACCCCTGCCTTTACCTCTGCTGGGTGGTTGTGAACTTCTGGTGATAGGGCTCTGAACTGACCCTTCTGCAGTAGTAGGAGGTGGTCCAACTCTGCGAGTACTGGTGTAATCCTTGGCCAAGTGTCCTGTGCCTCCACAGTTATAACAGGCTCCAATAGCCTTGTAGCATATCCCACCATGATATCTTCCACAAGTTTCACATTGGCGGGGAGGGTAGGAACCTCTGGTACTCTGCTGACCAGATAGAGGAGGTTTCTGTCCTGAATATCTTCCCCTACCAGACTTCTTGCCACCTCTGCTGTGTCCCCCATGGTTCTTCCTCTTTCCAGTAGGACCACTGGAACTCTATTCTACTAATTTTCCCTCTTTCTCTGTCTTCTCTGATTTCTTTTTCTCAGGAGCTGCTTCAGATTCAATTCTTTCTAACTTTAGGGCTTGAGAAATAAGTTCAGAGAAGTTAGTGTGTTTGAATCCGACCACTTATAATCTGATACTGGGCTTCAAGCCGGTTTCAAACCTCTTGCATCTCTCCCTGCTGGTAGAAAGTAGACTTACTGCATAATGGCTTAGGCGGGAAAATTCCCTTTCATATTGAGCCACTGATCTACTCCCCTATTTCAGATTTAGGAACTCTTGCAGCTTCTGGTCTACATAAGCATCAGGGACATATTTTTTTCTGAATTCCCTGAGAAAGTCATTCCATGTTAGCACTGCAGGTTCTACCAGACTGTGGGGAATGGTTTTCCACCAGTCATAAGCATCCCCCTGTAGCAAAGATACTGAATATTCAAATTTGAGCTCCTCTGTGCAATGCAGTTTCTTGAATACCCTATCCATCCTCTCTAACCACTGTTCTGCCTCTAGAGGATCTACTGTCCCCTTGAACTCTGTAGCCCCATATTTCATCAATTTGTCATACTGTCTAGCGTAAGGCGTGGTTGTATCACCGTGTTTGTATTGGGACTTGATTAGGCACATTTCCAGCCATTTGTTGGAACATTGCGACCATCTGTGAGCGAATCGAGTAAGAAATCGCGATGCTGCGGGTGGTCTTCTTTGAACCACTGACGTTGTGTAGGGCTGGGGCATCTCCTTGCACCTCAGCTTCTATCGATTGATCGACTGAACGATCACCCTCTTCCATAGTCAATGCGAGGATCTTAGACCTCCTGAACAAATAACATAAGGAGATTTCCTCCCGTTAGTGCATATTTATAATATAATGTACTGTATGTATCAAACAATGATATTGAGCAGTTGCACTATGAAGAAAGAATATTACAGGTGAAAACAGAATTTAAAAACTAGCTCTGATACCACTAAAACATGTCACACCCTACCCCTCTGTAAGGCATAACATGATCCCATAGTATATCTAATGAATTACTAACTTCGTCTACTGATAACCCATTAAATATACTACAAGGGATTTTAAAACTTTTCTTACTTCTTTTTACAGTGGTGAGCACTATTTATTGGTGTTAAAAACCTTTTTGAACTTAAGTGAAAGAGCTAACACATTTGAATTATTAGTAATTTCTATAAAATTTTTGGCGGAGTGCCCTCTGTATTTTGAATAAAACAGTTCTTCAGAAAACCTGTAAAAAAAAAACTTCAAATATATTTCTCAACTCAAATTCACAATAAATTTTTTTAATATTTTCAAAGGATGAGATAAAAGAAATATAGTACAAATTTTACAAGTCAAAATAACTCATAATTTATTTTACAACTTCAATGTACAATTTTAATTTACAACTGCTCAAAACCAAGAACAATATATACATACAGTGAACATACATTACAGTACAAAATGCAAAATATGGTATACTCAATATACCCGATGATCTCTCAGTGTTGCCCTAGCAGCCTAGTCTGCTGCCCTGTCTGTCTGTCTACCTGCGACAGCAATGAAAAGCTATCGCTAAGACAATGTCTTAGTGGTGCACAATAAAAATTTTAAATACAATGCATAAATCATTCATTACCAAAACACAATTTAAATGCTGCACAATTACATTTCATAAATTATCAAAGCTCATTACAGAAAAATTTTGGGTCAAATGATTTAATAAACATAGTGTTGCCAATTCATACACAACTTAAGCCATGACACAAATTTTCCGATCAATGCCGCGTTGTACACCACGACAAAGCAATCTACGACCCTACTAATCGAAATCAATGAGGGAGGTGGCTAGCTAGCTAATGAGTACTCATCCAATCTACAACCTCAACTGGTAAACCAGAGAGGGAGGAAAAATAACCGATCTCACCCC
The DNA here is from genome assembly GCF_030052815.1 of Hevea brasiliensis. Taxonomy (NCBI): domain Eukaryota; kingdom Viridiplantae; phylum Streptophyta; class Magnoliopsida; order Malpighiales; family Euphorbiaceae; genus Hevea; species Hevea brasiliensis. Next base: position 95,749,103 of record NC_079493.1, read on the forward strand.
ATAAATGGAGGAGGAATAATAAGATACTGTCATGCTAAGTGTGAATTAAAAATCAATTTCAAACATTTTATTCAAATGATTCGTGAGAAATCCAATAAATTTCCAAAGTCATAATTTCATTCACAAGATGGCAACACAATTCATAATTAACTTCAAATTTACATAAATCACACTAAATCAATTTTTCAATGACAAAAGGCTCAAATAAGGTTTATTGTGCACAAACCTCTGATAACTGTCTCCTGGCCTTGACTCAGTGTTTCCTTCCCTTTCCCTGAGTCTTTGCTAACTGAGAAACACAATTTGAAGTGTTTTAGTACTCATTTAAATTGTCTCTAATGATAATGCTTGATAATTAATTTACTGAATTCTATTATTTCCTCAGTCAACCTAATATGTTGACCCTCGATGCATTCTAGGTAAATTAGGTTTTAATGTCACATTTGTAGCCTTTTAGGGTTGGTACATGTTACCCAATTCATTTCCATGTATATTGCATTTTAATGCAATTTGCTAGATTCTGGGATACTAGTTTGACCTAGCCGGTTGACCTAATTTCCTCAGTTTTCGGGTTTGGTCGAAACTACAAACTTGTAGATCTATGTCTTATTGCACGCGGGGCAAAATTTTAGATCATTCTGAGTTTACTAGACCAAGTTATGGTCATTTTACTATTGCTGGTCAAAATGCATCAAAATTGGTCACTTTAGGTCTTTTTAGGTCATTTTAGGTTCGGCCAGTTTTTGGACCTGAACTTGTGCAAGCTTTTTGACTTGCTTATTGTCATTTCTGGGCGTTGACCTATTCATGGTAAAAATTTCAGGTCAATTGGACCTGTTTTGAGTGAGTTATGGCCAAAACACTAACTGCTGCCCAAATGGTAAATTTTCAGGCCTTAATTGCACTAATCCGGATTTGGTCATTTTTCAAGTTACCTTACAAGCAGAATTTTGGTAATCTTTCTTCATGAAAGTTGGCACTTTTTGTGCCTAGTTTCACTTCCAATTGGTCTCATACCAATTGGAGCCACACACTTAAGGTTCTAGGCCCATAACATAAACTGCCCTATTGCATTTTATTCATTACTCACCAAAGAACACTTTTAACACTTACCAAACTATACATTCATGCTAATTTTGGTTTGTACCATAACCTAAACACATTTCACAACATATTGTTGGTCATTTTGGCAGCTTATAATCACACTCAATATGCACCATATAGTATACAATTTTTCAAGCTCAAATTACAACAATTCAATCACCTAACCTAGCTCATTTACATGTCCAACATCACACCATCATACATATACACAAGCTGCCATAACAAGTACCACAATTCAACATTAATATTCCATAAACCAAATATGAAATAACATTTTTATGGTTCACCATTCAAGCTGCCGATTCATACACCTCTCTCCATTAATGTCCAAGCTTCCAAATTCAAGTATACATGCACAATATACTTAGTATACATCACCCAATTTATTCCTCCACATATAAACACATAATCAACCCTTTAATCTACCATTTACAAGCAAGAATAAACTGTCCTTAAGGAGTTTCCATGGCTGCCAAAAATACACCTCTCCCTTTAAACATCAAACCTCAAAAATCTCTCCATAATTCAAGTACCCATAACATTCTTACTAACTTTAATGAAGCAATAACCAAAACACACAAACTTACCACTTTGGAAACTCTTCAAAACCTCTCCAAAACTTGGTCTTCTTGTTGCCTATCTACTGCCCAAGGTGTATGGACAATCTTTAATGAAGGAAAGTGCCATGAAAGGAGCTTGAATCTCACTTGCATGGAGCTTCCAAGTCATGCGGCAATGGAGGTTTGTTGGGAGCAAATTTCGGCTGGTTCTAAGGTTGAAGATGAAGATGTGTATTCTGCCCAAGATGATGAGTTAGTGGTCCACTTAGATGGGTGAGTGGAGCACTAAGATTAAATTAAATATTAGTTTATTCATAAGTTTCATTTTCCCACATTAAGCTTTCCATTTTTGCTATTTACATTAGGTACCACTAATTTAATTTTTCATGACATTTTCCAAGTGTAATATCATTTATTTTTAATAGACATTTAGGTCAAAAGACAACTTGGGGTGTCAAATGACCACACTGCCCCTGTTCGGATTGCATTCCTGATTTTTCGATAACACCGAGTTTTGTCCGTTTTTCGATTTCTCACTTTTCTTTGTACTAATTAATTAATTTTTCTTTGATATTTCTAATGGCATTTACACTTCAATAGACATTTATTTAAGTCCTAAAAATATTTTCCAGGGTTCCCGTGGTCCAGGGTTAGTCAACGATCCACGCCGTGACTTCCCGGTACGGTCACCCATTGCTAGGGTTCTCGGCTTGTTTAACTTGGTTACATTTTATTGCTATTATTTTTCCTTTGTTTTTCTTGTGTTTTCTTTTCTTGTATTTCATTATTTTATATCTCCTCATCCATGTCTAAGTGTAGTTCTAGGCATCCTAGCTGTCCGGACAATATTGGTCACTGGAACAGTAGAACGCACTACCGAACATAGGGGTGTTACAGACATCATTACCTATTAATAATATGTCATCCACGTACAAGACAAGGAAAGTGATTGCGGTCCCACTAACCTTCTTATATACACATGGTTCATTTTCATTTTTAATAAAACTAAAAGATTTAATGGCTTCATCAAAATGGATGTTTCAACTTCTCGAAGCTTGCTTTAACCCACAAATGGATTTTTTTAGTTTGCATACTTTAAAACTGTCCTTGGATTTAAAACCCTTAGGTTGTTCCATGAATAGGTTTTCCTCAATATATCCATTGAGAAAAGTAATTTTGACATCCATTTGTTAAATCTCATAATCATGGTATGCAGCTATAAATGATAAAATCCTAATGGATTTAAGCATGGCTATAAGTAAGAAAGTCTCTTCATAATCGATTCGTTGCCTTTGGCGAAACCCTTTTGCAACTAGTCATGCTTTATAGGTCTCTACCTTTCCATCATAACCAATTTTCTTCTTGAAAATCCATTTATTCCCTATAGGTACAATACCTTCAGGAGGGTCTATAAGATCCCATACTTGGTTCTTGTATATGGAATCCATTTAGGATTTTATTGCCTCAATCCATTTTGAAGATTCTATATCTGATATAGCTTCTTCATAGGTTAGAGGATCATCTCCATGACCTATTTTCTCATGAACAAACAACTTTTGTTCATGCTCATAAAGAAAACTATATCTCTCTGGTGGATGAGATATTCTGGTTGATCTGCAAGGAAGTGATGTGGATAAATCATCAATAGGTTTAAGCTGATTGGATAGATATATATCCATTTGATTTGTTGGTTGATCGGAATTCTCTAATTCCAATTCTATCTGCCATCCTTTGCCACATTCTTAAATAAACTCTTTTTCAAGAAAAATAGCATCTCGAGTTATCACAATCCTTTATGATATAGGAAGATAGAAATAATATCAAAAGTTATCTTTTGGATACCTAACAAATAGTCCATTTTTAAATTTGGTTTCCAATTTATCAGTCTTTAGCTTTTTAACATAAGCTAGACAACCCCAAATCTTAACATGTTTAAGACTTGGTTGTCTTCCATGCCATATCTCATATGGAGTGAAAAAGACTGATTTAGATGAAACTCTGTTAAGAATATATAGAGCCATTTCTAATGCAAATCCCTATAAGGAGATTGGAAAATCTGTATAACTCATCATACTGCGTACCATATGTAATAGGGTATGGTTTCTCCTTTCAGATACACCATTTAATTTTGCTGCTCCTGGAGGAGTTAATTGAGAAATAATGCCATGTTCTTTTAAGAACTTATCAAATTTAGTACTTAAGTATTCTCCTCCTCGATTTGATCTTAAAGTTTTAATACTTTTTCTTGTTTATTTTTCTACTTCAGATTTAAATTCTTTGAACTTTTCAAAGGATTCATGCTTGTATTTCATTAAATGCAAATATCCATACCTAGATTTATCATCAGTAAAGGAAATGAAGTAGTGATAATCACCTCTCTCCATTTCTTTAAATAGGCCACATATATGTACCAGCTCAAAAATATTTTCAGCTCTTAACCCTTGTCCAACAAAGGGAGATCTAGTCATTTTGCCTTAAAGGTATGATTCACAAGTTAGAGTAGGGTCAGAACCCAATGAAGATAAAATCTCCATTTTCTCCAACTTTGCAATCCTATCTCCTGCAACATGACCTAATCTTAAGTGCCAAAGATGTTTCAGACTAGAGTTGGATTTAATTATGGCATTAAATTCAATTTGATGGCATACACTAGTTTTGTATTGCTTATTATTATCCAAATAATAAAGACCATCATGTAAATAACCCATGCCAATAATTTTATTTTTAAAATAAACATTGCAAACATCTTTCATGAATTGAAATTCATATCCATTTCTAGTCAAACTAGATACAGAAATGATGTTCTTAACAGCATCAGGTACATATAATGCGTGATCTAAATACAAAATATGTTCAGATAAATATAAAGATTTAGACCCTATGGCTAAGGCTGTAACTGTTGCTCCATTGCCAATTCTGAGTCTAACATCTTGTGCCTGCAAGCTGCTACTGCTTACTAGTTCCTGCATATCAAAATATATGTGAGAACTCACACCAGTATCTAAAACCCAAGCTATAGATGAACTAGGAGTATCATCTGTATCTAAATAACAAGAACTAGACATACCTTTAGAGTTGTCAAATACTTCGGGCAATTTCTCTTCCAAAGCCTATCTTTTTGATAATGGAAATATTTTCCTTTGTCAAAAACAGCTTCAATTTCTTCTATCTCTGTGGCTTGGCTATTCGGCCTAAAGGTCTAGGAACAAAAGGTTTCTTTTTCTTGTTGCCTTTCTTCTTTTTGGACTTTCCAATTGAAGAAGAAGCAACTAAAGCTATCTCATTTCCATTATTACCTGGCATGTTCTTTTGGGCGATGACTAGTAGGTTTAACAACTTAGCCAAGGTGCTCTCCTATTTAGTCATGTGGAAATTTGTAATAAAATTTCCAAATGACTTAGGGAGGGATTGAAGGATCAAATTCATTTGCAATTCAAAGTCCATGTTAAAATCAAGATCTTCCAACTACTCAATGAGCTGGATCATCTTGTGGACATAGTCTCCAATATTTTATCCCTCTGTCATCCCCATTCTAAATAGTTATTTTGATATCTCATATCTTACATGCCTACTATGCTCACCATATAACTCTTATAGGTGAGTGAGGATTTCAGACGGACTTTGCATCATTTCAGGCTATTTTTGTAATTCATTTGTCATTGGTGCCAGCATGTAGCACTTTGCCCTTAAGTCATGCTCTTTCCACCTGTCCAAAGTATCAAGTTCCTCCAATGAGGCCCAGCAGGTAAGGGACCAGGAACTTTTGAATATAGAACATATCCAATACTGTAGAGCGGGGGAGAGGGGCGTGAGGCGTAATATCATCTACTAGAATTATATAAAATACACCAGGTAATATCCAGGAAAGATGGCAGAGTCACAATGGTCTCACTTAAGTACCACCTCCTTAGACAGCATTTCCTAGACATGCACTTTATACAATCCTAATAGAATTAAACCACGGGTAAGTACTGTCTTCCCATAACACTACCACGGTACTAAATATTTATGCCACGAAGGCATAGATAGACAGGAGTCGCCAATCGGCTAATAACTGGGACATATTCAGTGTTTCTTTCGAGGGTCATGGATGGTAACTTACTCCTTGTAGAGTTTCCACAACCGTCATTACCGTAGCCCAATGTCTAGGTTTGGGATAGTGGATACGTAAGGGGAAGTTGTTAGGCACCCCTTATGCCTAGTTTAACCTCATTAATTCGAGTGTTAGTCCTCTACTAATGTTTCTAGAAGTCTTATTTATTATTCCTTTATTAAACTTTATCCTAAAAAAACAATTTTAATCCTACACACACAAGTAATTCACAAAAGGGTTGTTGTTTACAAACAATTTTCATGCAAAAGTAATTCCTATCTATGTAGTTGCTAATTATTTAAATGATATTTACCAGATGACTAAAATTAATTTATTATTGAGAATTTAATTTATAAACAAATTCAATTTCAAATAACCTTAAGTTTCTATTTAACCTAATTAATTAATTTTTCACCAAGTTACCCTAAGGATAATTAAACTAAATTAATTATGTACATGTATAATTTATTCTAATATCACATAAGGTGCAAACAATCACAATTTAATAAAGATTTCTAACATGTAAATTTATTTTACAATTACCAAGTATTAAATTAAATTTATTTTACATGCCTAGGTTAGTTTAATTTACAAATAAGATTAATTTTAATTTACAAAGTATTTATTTAAATTAATTACATGCAAAAGTCACTTAAATTAAAAACAAAGTTAATTTTAATTTACCAAATAAAAATCCTATTATTACTATAATTTCATGCCAATCGCTATTTTAGGAATTTAGGATTACTTGTTAGTAATTGCAATTGTCATTGGGGCAACCTATCCTTAAAAAAGGGTCTTCTCTTCTAGTATGGCAATGATATCCTTGGCTTACTCCTGTTTAGCTCCACATAAGCTCCATGCAAATACCCTCTTTTTGTCATAAAAATAAAGAAACTAAAAAGTAAAGAAACTAAAGAAAATAAGAAAATACTGATAACAATTCATATTGGATTCTAACTTTACTTTCCGAAGGGGTTAAAATTCCTAATTAGTTACAACTATCTAAGGGTCCAGGTCTTCTAACATGATCCGAACACTTCATAACACTTCTTGAATTAAGAAAACTGAGAAAAATAAATCAAATATCAATTAGAACTCAAGAACACACAAAAACATACATAAATATACAATTCTTAGATTCTGGGAGATTGACAGTAGCAAGAAATTTGATTTTTGAAAAATAGTTAGACATGCCTAAAAATCATGGAAAAATTACAAAGGACAGCCAAAACATCATACAACATCATAAAATTCATATGGGAACCGCACATTCCTGCATGTACTTCTTTCATTATTTGCTCAGCCTATTTTTCTATCACACATAAGAGCTTGTGAAGTTGCCCCCCCCCCCCCCCCCCAGCTAAAGTAAGTTGAGTGGCTAATCTATGAATTATTGCTCTATCTCTTTTGTTGGCTGATTGCGAGTATTCTCTTACTTTTAGAGACCTCCTTATTTCTTCATACCATTTTCCTTCATCCTCTAGGTCCACATGTGCTACTATTAATCCTTCATAGCATAAAATTTTATTCCTCATTAGGATAACTAACTAAGTCAACTTTTGATCACCCTTTTTCTATAGGGACACTAGTGTGGCTTGGGAATCGGCCATCTGATTTTAAGCTCGAGGCATGTGCTTCATGGTCACCTTATCAAAAATTACCTAATAGTTTCTTTATATATTCCAAGTATGGCCTCAATTTTGCTTCCTTCAATTCACATTCAACTTTAATATAAGAGACTACTAGAATCAAATCTCCAATTACCTCTTTTTTTTTTTTTTTTTGCCCTAACAACTATCAAAGCTTCTAAGCCACAGATGCAGGCCTCATATTCAGATCTGTAGGGATCTTGTATTGTACTACGTCTCAGTCAATTCCTAACATTTCTTTATATGACCAAACAAATACTTTTTGGTACTTTGTCAATAAGGCTATAAATTTATCTCTTTCTTCTTGGGTTAAATGTTCAGCTAACTTAATGTCTTTAGGATTATTTGGTGTACCCAAAATAATAGAGATTGATTTTGATGCATTAATAGAAATAGATTCTAAATGATTATGAAAGCCATACATATGCCCATTAGAATAAATATCAAACAAGTAAGCAAAATGACTGGCCATATTACTAATCTTCGCCTCAGAATTGGCATCAAGTATATCAAAAATAGAAACACCAGTATCACTATTGTGAGCATTACAAAATACAAACTCAAACTTAGGAGTGCAGCTTTAGGTTCTTGGTTTCCATGCAATATTTAGATCAATGTTGCTAATTTTCTACTCTAGCTCTTTCACATGTGGTAACCCCTAATCATATGTCTAGGTAGTTGCCCCTCTTTCAAGAACCTAGGAGGTTGTGGTTCTTCTTCCTCTTCAGTTGGCTCATAGCCCAAACCATACCTCGTGATTTGCCCCTTCATTTTAAGAAAAATCGCCAGGCCATCTATATGTTTTCCTAGGCCCATGCCAGAAAAAAAATTTCATCCCTTTCTTCATAGTAGCCACTTTTAGATCCATCAAGTTTTCATAAATCCTAGCAACTTGAAAACCAGACATTGGTGAAGCTGAACTATCTACTTGCAATGCAACTACCTCCTCATCAAAATTGGTCTAGACATCCAAAGGACCCTCATCATAGCTAGAATTATCACAAATGTTAACAACCATTATAGATTGAGGTTCATTGGGCTTTGGATGGGTTAGATAGGTTCATTGGGCTTTTGGATGGGTTGGATAAAGTCAATAATCCTATCAGGGTTATTTTGGGTGGTGGAGATTATGTAAAGACCTGGTGGAGGTGGAAATTTTGGTTAGGCATAGGGCTAGTGTGGGTTTTTTAGTTGATTTTTTTGGTCAATTATCCTTTTAGCATCAATTATGTCTTAAATATCATGCTTAAGTTGGAAGCATCAGTCAGTGTCATGACCGTGGGCTTGGTAAAACCGACAACATTGGTTGATATCATAGCTAGGTGAGAGTGGATTTGGTTATGGTCTCAGTGCTAAGAGCTGCAGGAGGTCTCAAGCTTTGAGACGCTCGAAAACTTTGAATAAGAGTTGGTTGAAGTGGAAAAATCTCCTTGGGGTGCAAGACACAATTTGAACCTCAATAACTTTAATGTCACTTAATTGGCCTACCTTGGGTCCTTTTTCCAAAGTTGACCATAATTTTGTCTTCTAGCTCAAACATCTTGGCTTTAAAGGTTTCATTAAGCATGACCATAGTTTCTTCCATCTTAAGTAGTACAGGTGAAATCCTTACTAGACTCTTCCCTTCCCTAACCCAAGTGACCTGATCAGAAGTCTCTTTGATGTCTTTCGAGGCTATATTTGCTCAAAAAAAGTAGGATTTAAGGGTTAACCTAAACATGGTATGTACATGAATGCAGTGCATGAATGGACCCTTTTTTTTTTTACCTTTACCTTTACAAAACCAAAATCAAACCATACCAATAGAACTAAAACTGAACCAAAACTAATCCATATAAACTAAACTAAAATCAGATTAAAGACTAAATCAAAACTGAAAAGAACATCTCTAGAACTGAATCTTTGCCCCCTTATACCTTAAACTCACACATGCAGGGTAGGAAAAAATTCTATCCTAGGCTATAATACACTGGACACACTAACAGGGGGTGGTCTAGGATGATCCTCCCCTCACAAACAAATGATTTATATCCTTAAAGTTTAACCATAAGTAAGCATCCCCTTGCTTAACACGGGTTTTAAGATGGCCCTATACACACATTGGGCCTACATAGGGCCTAGGTTCATCTCAACTACCACTAGAACTTATGGTTTGAACAGTAAGGCTATAAATCCGGCAGAACAAAAATCTACGGGGTACCTAGAGTTGAAATCTATGGCTAATGGGCTTCATTGGGTAGGAAAAGAGTCACCCATGAGAGAGCTTGTCCATTAAGCACAACAGCCGAAGCTGTGGCTCTTTTATATACTCGAAGGTATGGGCATGGGGTGCTAGCATTCACTAATTTATCATAGCTCAAGTGGAACTATGGTCTCCTTAGCTAGTAATACCAGGGCTAAAAAGGGTAAGGCTGATCCATGTAATAGTGTAGTGCAATGCAAAAAGTTTAATAGAGGAATAATATTAGACTAATAGAAACATATTGGAGTAACTATCCATTTAATCCCCAGTGGAGTTGCCAAACTGTGGAGAGGGGGGGGGGGCGTAAGGCGTAATATCATCCACTAGAATTATATAAAATGCACTAGGTAATGCCCAGGAAAGATGGTGGAGTCACAATAGTCTCACTTAAGTATAACCTCCTTAGACAGCATTTCCTAGACATGCACTTCATACAATCCTAATAGAATCAAACCACTGGTAAGTACCGTCTTCCCATAACACTACCACGGCACTAAAGATTTATGCCACGAAGGCATAGATAGACAAGAGTCGCCACCTAGGTAATAACTAGGGCATATTCAGTGTTTCTTCTGAGGGTCATGGATGGCAACTTACTCTTTGCAGAGTTTCCACAACCATCATTACCATAGCCCAATATCTAGGTTAGGGATAGTGGGTACATAAGGGGAAGGTGTTAGACACCCCTTACGCCTGGTCTAACGTCGTTAATTCAAGTGCTAATCCTCTACTAATGTTTCTAGAAGTCTTGTTTATTATTCCTTTATTAAACTTTATCCTAAAAATGCAATTCTAATCCTACACATGCAAGTAATTCACAAAAGGCTTGTTGTTTACAAATAATTTTCATACACAAGTAATTCCTATCTATGGGGTTGCTAATTATTTAAATGATATTTATCAGATGACTAAAATTAATTTATTATTGAGAATTTAATTTATAAACAAATTCAATTTCAAATAACCCTAAGTTTCTATTTAACCTAATTAATTAATTTTTCACCAAGTTACCCTAAGGATAATTAAACTAAATTAATTATATACATGTGTAATTTATTCTAATATCACATAAGGCCCAAACAATCACAACCTAATAAATATTTCCAACATGCAAATTTATTTTGCAATTACCAAGTATTAAATTAAATTTATTTTACTTGCCTAGGTTAGTTTAATTTACAAACAAGATTAATTTTAATTTATAAAGTATTTATTTAAATTAATTATATGCAAAAGTCAGTTAAATTAAAAACAAAGTTAATTTTAATTTATCAAATAAAAATCCTATTATTACTATAATTTTATACCAATGTTTATTCTAGGAATTTAGAATTACTTACTTGTTAGTAATTACAGTTGCCATGGGGATAAGCTACCCTTAAAAAAGGGTTTTCTCTTCTAGTAAGGCAATGATATCCCTAGCTTACTCCTGTTTAGCTCCATGGCTTACTCCCATTTAGCTCCACGTAAGCTCCATGCAAATGCCCTCTTTGGTACGTACCTTAGGGCTACTTACCAATTTTGTTTGTAATAAAATAAAAAAACTAAAAAGTAAAGAAACTAAAGAAAATAAGAAAATACTAATAACAATTCATATTGGATTCTAACTCTACTCTCCTAAGGGGTTAAAATTCCTAATTCGTTACAACTACCTCAGGGTCCAGGTCTTCTAACATAATCCAAACACTTCATAACACTTCTTAAATTAATAGAACTTAGAAAAATAAATCAAATATCAATTAGAACTCAAGAACGCACAAGAACATACATAAATATACAATTTTCAGATTCTAGCAGATTGACAGTTGCAAGAAATTTGATTTTTAAAAAATAGTTAGACATGCCTAAAAATCATGAAAAAAAATTATAGAAGATAGCCAAAACATCATACAACATCATAAAATTCACAGATTAAACAAAACCCTAGCCAAATAATCTACACAAATCATAAATTTTTCTAATGATAGAATCGCACTACTTTTTTGTACACCAACCATAACAGATATGAATGTGAAACTAATTGGAAAAGATTCACAAGATTCCAAACTTAATTTTAGACACCAGATTTACACAAAAATATTAAGAAACAAGGGATATATGGGCTCCATAAATCGGGTATCCTGCAAATCAAATTTTATAGAAACCCTAAATTCAAATAGCCATAACTTACAAAATATTAAAGCTTTTTTAGTGATTGTTGAGCCTAAAATTAATATAATTTCGTGTAGAATATGAATACATTTTCTTCAAATTTTTTACAGATTCAGAAAATAATGAAAAATAATAAAAATATGAGAGACAGAAAATTGAACATGTGCAGAGTTGTGTATCCCCTCAAATTAAACATGATTACATGATCTATATGAACATACAAAATAAATTAAAAACAAGAAACATAGAATTAAACATTACATGGCATAGATCTTGAAAAGAAAATAAAAGAACTAACCTTAAAGAAATATCGCAAGAAAGAAAGAAGAACTAAAAGAATTTTGACTATTTCTCTCTTTAAACTTTTTTTCCTTCTTTTTTTTTTGTTTTTTTTTTTTGTCTTCTCCTCCTCCCCTTTTCTTCCCTTCTCCAGTAGGGTATTTATACGGTTTTGGGAGAGATGTGTGATAGGGTTTAGAGTCCTAGGATGATAAAGTTCAGATAACTTAAACAACTGGGATTGGGGAATTTGGGTGAGACTGGGATATGGATGAGGTGTTTTAACCAATAGGAAGAGAGGGAAAAGGGAAGGTGTTTGCTGGTTTTTCAACCACCGCAAGTGCATGGATCGCTAACAAGTAATAAAGTGATGAGTATAGTATCGTTCCCACGAGGACTGTGTTGAGTACCAAACTATAGTGATTTTAATTATCTAGACGATCGAATTGTAGAGAAATAATAATTATATCTAAATTAAAAGAAATAAAGTCTAAAACAGTTATCTAAACTAAAATAGTAATGGATAAGAACATTCTAGAGCTAGGGGTTCACACTTCAATCAATTATTAAATCAATATAATTCATTCAATAATTGGGAGATTGTTACTTTGATGGAAATTAATCCTAAGTTATCTTAAGTCCTCTCTCAAGGCACTCAAGGTGTATTTTAATTAACCTAAACTCTACTTTCGTGGTGATTAAATTAATTAAAACCCTTTAAGATTAATTTTGGAACTCCACAAAGGTCATCAGCCTATTTCTAGGTCAGATTTTCTAGGTTCAAAATCCCGATTTTCTAATATTAACCTTTACCTTTCAGTCCTTCAATTAAAATCTGTAATCAATACTAAGTGGGTACCAATACATAGCATGCATTAAGATCACAAGAGATTGAATCAAAGAATAAAATACCCAATGTATTAAATAAAATCAAACCAGATCCATAATGAAATTGAGAGTGCTACATCCTAATCCTAGAATAAAGAACCTACTTACCCATGGTGAGTTTTACAATCAAGTTTATAAAAAGATAAAGAGAAGACATGAGAAGAAAATAGAGTGAAAGAACCCAGACGGAGAGTTGTAGCCTTGGACTTTGGGAACTTCAGCTGAAAATCCCTTCTAGCAATCTTGCATATCTTGTTTCTCCCTTGCCTCCCTTGAGGTTGATGTGCCTCCTTGAATGTAAATTGGCTCAATGTAAATTCCGTTCTTGGATGTAAATTCTCTCCTCCCCTCAATTCCTAACTTTTTATATTTATATCTGATGTAAAAACTCTAATTTTAGAGTCCTAGAAGTGTTAGGAGTCCATTCGGATCGAGTTGGAAACAAGAAAAGTCACATCAGAATCGCTGTCAAGGGACTTTACATGGGCCGTATAGTGATACACGCCCCGTGTAACTTTCTACTACTTTTTTTTTCAAGTTTTCTTTGTCCAGAAGGTTGCACGGGGTCCAGGAAGTTACACAAGGCAAGTTACATGGCCCGTGTACTGCTTCTGAACCTGTATTCTTTATGTTTTGACCTCCAAATCTCTTCCAAACTCATCCTTGATTCTAGAATCACATAAAAACACCTGATAAAATATAAAAATCAATGAATTGAGTTGGATTAACATGTTTTCTAAAATAATAATGAAGACACATAAAAATAAACATAAAAGGAGACTAGATGCTAATAAAATGCAATGGATGTTAACCTTAAATGTCTATATAATTTGATGTAATCAAATACCCCCAAACTCGAACTTTTGCTTGCCCTCAAGAAAAATAAAACTTTATAAAAACTCATTGGGGTACTTAGAAACATAATAAAAAACTTAACTTGCACATAATTAGGCACTCTTCAACTTTCATACTAATTCCCACTTTCAAGGCATAGGGACCTCAACAATTGCCCGCTAAAACCTCACCCCCTTTATGGTGCTTCAACTAATTATTCCTCTATGCAAGGCCATTAATAAGTCACAAATAACCTATTTTATCAGGATAGACTTGAGAAACACTTACTCCCCCAAATTTGCCTCTATTATGGGTAATTATAGTGAAGTGATTCAATTCCAACTCCATAGGCATATCTCAATTTTCTATCTCCACTAATGTAACATACACTTTTCAAAAGATCAAAAGGTCTTTAAAAGGGTTGTAATGGGGCTAAAGGGATAATGACTTGATTGCCAATGAAAAGTTTTTAGGGAATGCAAATATGAGGATAGCATGTATGCATAAAATATCAAGTATACTAAGTTTGTTCTACTGATTTTTTATGGAGAGGAAGGGCTTTTGGTTTTTTATAGTGCCAAGCATGCTTCCATGATACTTATCTTGGGACTTCTTCTTTTTTTTTTTCTTCTTCTTCTTCTTCTTTCCTTTTTTTTTATAATTTATGTCCCTTTTGTCCTCTCCCCCAAACTCATTGCTTTTGCTGGATTGGAAAGGCAAATTTTTCTTTGATTTTAATTGCACACTTGCACTCTTTCTTGAGTTCTACATCCTCTCTCCATTTTTTTTTTGTTGCACTTATTATACTTTTTACTTATGCATTTAGCCTCCTCAAAAGGGTAGGATAGGTGTTTAGGCTAGGGGCTAGGTAAATAATATGGGTAAGCAATAAATTCTAAGGGATAGATATAGGCTTCAAATTGGTTACAAGGGATATATATTTTAATTAAGGGTGGCTAAGGCTTAGTGAGGTTATATCAAAGAATGCCTTAATCATCTCTTCATCAAGCATATGCTAGGATTTCGCCTTGATAAGTCCAAGAGACATGTTCTAGAGATGGTGAGGCATTTTTAGCTTTGCTTGTATTTCAAAAATTTTCTCCTAATTTTGCAAGTTCAATGTGACAGATTAATGACTATGAAGCGGTTTAACTAGTTTAACTCCACTTAGGTGATTTAGCTTTTCACAAACAACATATTAAAGCCTTTTTGCTTATCTAGTTACATTCATTCCTCTTTCCCAGAGAGTCCAATCATTAGCTCATCAAAGTTTTAGTTATAATTCTAAGTTAAAAGCTTTTTGAAAAAGTCCAGAATTTTCAAAATTTGTAAAAATTTTCTAGATTTTTAACACACAAATATAATATAGACATAATAAGGTGATGAAATGCAATATATGAATGCAATGCATGAAATACACCCCAAACTCAAATTTGACATTGTCCTCAATGTCATCAAGATATCATAGTCAGGTCAAGAGCAACATCATAAATGTGATAACAAGGAAAAGATAATGGATATAGAATACTCCCCCTTGAAGCGTGCCTTCCCTTGAAAATTTGTGAGTTTGATCTCCATTACTCCTTTCAAGTGCTTCTTGAATCTACAAAGTGAACAAACATCGAAATCAAGTTTAGGAGGGTAATAAAACAAAAGAAATAGACAAATACAAAGAATAAATTTAAAACTTGGGTTGTCTCCCAAGAAGAGCTAATTTAAGGTCATTGGCTTAACCCCTTTTAGAATTACTAATCAAAAAGCAGTTTTTGCCCATAGTAGTTGTCATGTAACACCACATATGGGTCTTAATTTGTGGTATCCTCAAGATTGGCAAGATCTAAAATAATATTGCACATAGCACGAATAACACATGGTTTAGAGTTATATGCTTGGGAAGAGGACTGTTTTAGCTCATGGAGGATATGTGATGATGTAGGAGGTGTCCATGATAGAAAAGTGTCTTCTGGTTGTGTATGTGTAAGCATCATTAATGAACTCAGATTGATTGTCTTATCTATTTCTTTATCCACAACCTTCATCTCTGATTTGTCTTCATGGAAATACTCTTCCAATGATCCCCCAACTACAAAGGAGTTGTTTCCTTCAGCTCTAGGTTCCACTTGCTATTTAAGTAACTCTTGTTCTTGTGGGAATTCTACTGGTAAGTCATCTTTAAAGGAATTTTGTTCTTGAGGCTCAACTTCTTCTATAGGTTCAAATTCCCATGAAGCTTCTTCATTCTCCCAACTTTGTTCATTTGATTCCTCCTCATAAAGTGATAGCTCATTGTTCATCATAAGGTTGTCAAAATTTTTCAATGGAGCCATCGCCTCTTCAAGTCCCACTCTCTTCTCTAATTGTAGCTCAAATGGTTGGTGTGGAATGTTAGGCTGATAAATGTAAGGGGGATATTGATGACTCCAACCCTGCAGTGAAGGATCCCAATACCAATGGTAACCAAAATCTGCCATGTCATTCAACAAGTGAATGGCATCCTCATGGTCTCTTTGAAGAACATGATCACCAGTAGCCCAAGCTCCATAATCTACCCAATTCCTTGTTGTTTCATTCAAACCATTGTAGAAATTGATAGTGAATTCATAATTTCAAAGATTATAATTGCCAAATTGCTCCACCAATTCATTAAATCTTCACCAAGCATCGTGAAAAGGTTCATTGTATTGTTGAATAAAGCTTATTAAGACTTGTTGGTGAAACATTTTAATGATCCTCACAAGAAAAACAAGTAAAAAAAAAATTAGACAAGAAGTAAACCATAAAAGAAATAAGAATGTCTAGAGTAATCAAATCACTAATCATTTGATATCAAGCACCGGTCCCCGACAATGGCACCGAAAACTTATTTGTTGGTTTTTCAACCACCGCAAGTGCACGGAACGCTAATAAGTAATAAAGTGATGAGTAGAGTATCGTTCCCACGAGGACCATGTTGAGTACCAAACTATAGTGATTTTAATTATCTAGACGATCGAATTGTAGAGAAATAATAATTATATCTAAATTAAAAGAAATAAAGTCTAAAACAGTTATCTAAACTAAAGTAATAATGGATGAGAACATTATAGAGCTAGGGGTTCACACTTCAATCAATTATAAAATCAATCTAATTCATTCAATAATTGGGAGATTATTACTTTGATGGAAATTAATCCTAAGTTATCTTAAGTCCTCTCTCAAGGCACTCAAGGTGTATTTTAATTAACCTAAACTCTACTTTCGTGGTGATTAAATTAATTAAAACCCTTTAAGATCCTTGATTAATTTTGGAACTCTACAAAGGTCATCAGCCTATTTCTAGGTCAGATTTCCTGGGTTCAAAATCCCAATTTTCTAATATTAACCTTCACTTTTTAGTCCTTCAATTAATATCTATAATCAATACTAAGTGGGTACCAACACATAGCATATATTAAGATCACAAGAGATTGAATCAAAGAATAAAATACCCAATGTATTAAATAAAATCAAACCAGATCCATAATGAAATTGAGAGTGCTACACTCTAATCCTAGAATAAAGAACCTACTCACCCATGGTGAGTTTTACAATCAAGTTTATAAAAAGATAAAGAGAAGACATGAGAAGAAAATAGAGTGAAAGAACCCAGAAGGAGAGTTGCAGCCTTGGACTTTTGGAACTTCAGCTGAAAATCTCTTCTAGCAATCTTGCATATCTTGTTTCTCCCTTGCCACCCTTGAGGTTGATGTGCCTCCTTGAATGTAAATTGGCTCAATGTAAATTCTGTTCTTGGATGTAAATTCTCTCCTCCCCTCAATTCCTAACTTGTTATATTTATATCTGGTGTAAAAACTCTAATTTCATAGTCCTAGAAGTGTTAGAAGTCCATCCAAATCGAGTTGGAAGCAAGAAAAGTCGCATCAGAATAGCTGTCAGGGGACTTTACACGGGCCATGTAGTGATACACGCCCCATGTAACTTTCTGCCACTTTTGTTTTTCAAGTTTTCTTTGTCCAGAAGGTTGCACAGGGTCCAGGAAGTTACACGGGGTAAGTTACACGGCCTGTGTACTGCTTCTGAACCTGTATTCTTCACGTTTTGACCTCCAAATCTCTTCCAAACTCGTCCTTGATTCTAGAATCACATAAAAACACCTGATAAAATATAAAAATCAATGAATTGAGTTGGATTAACATGTTTTCTAAAATAATAATGAAGACACATAAAAATAAATATAAAAGGAGACTAGATGCTAACAAAATACAATGAATGTTAACCTTAAATATCTATATAATTTCAAGTAATCAGAAGGCACCAATAAGGAGTGAGGAAGAGGTGTGGTAGGGTTTGAAGTCCTAGTGTGATAAGGTTCAGATAACTTAAACAACTGGGATTGAGGAATTTGGGTGAGATTGGGATATGGGTGTGGTGCTCCAACTAATAGGAAGAGAGGAAAAGGGGGTGGCACCAATAGGGAGTGAGGAAGAGAGTGGGGCCAAAGGTGGAGAGAGGGTTTGTATGGGAGAGGGATAAAGAAAAAAATATTTTCTTATTTTTAATTTTCAAAAAAAATAAATAAATGGATCCTATTTAAAATTCCTTACTAGACTTTCTTAGGCCCATGGGGCCCAATTAAACTTAATTAGATACATTTAAAAACTACTCATATTAAATTTAAACAAAACAAAATTTTATTTAAATTTATTTAAATTAATTTCCTAAAAAAACATATTATTATTATTATTATTATTATTATTATTATTATTATTATTATTATTATTATTATTATTATTATTATTATTATTATTTTCAAGATCATGCCACGGAATTAATAATTCAACTTCAAGCCTTCAATTACATCTTACAGTCATATAATTTTTCATCACCGGGTTTCCCACAGCCTCAATGCACATACTCATCACAAAATAAGGGTCTACAAATACATTTCAGATATAGAACAAGTTTTAAGTTCCTAAGCCAATAAGAGAAATTTGGTCCAGTAAGCCTATTATGGTCTAGTATGCTTGCTAACACATTGGATGGTTGTGGTTGTGAGCTCATTTTCATTAGATTATAAACTGTAGAAAATAATAAGATTCAAATTAGTCAATTGTATCAAGTATTTTAACAAAATGATTATGGTCTTTTAATCAAAATGGTCCTCCCACTAATTTAACGAGTCCTACACTTCCAAAGTAGGAAACGAAAATCCATGTTAGGTTGGATTTCTAATGGGTGATTGAATTCTTATAGACTTGTCAATCATGCTCAGGTACATCCATTCTTGGATTCATAACAATTTACAAGTGAGCAACTTTTTGCCCATCATATCTTATGTGAGGTTCAATTAATTATTTAGCTCCTAATACTCAAAATCTCAAGTACATCCATTTTTGGTCTTTATTGCATTAGTTAAGTTGAACCCACTAAGTCAGTAAATATGCAAATTTGAACCTCAATGACCTCAAGCACATCCATTTTTTGCCACCAAAGTATTTACACACAACATCTTATGCTTAACAATTATTTCAATAAAATCTCTTAAACCAAATGCATTATCCTTATGTAACCATAACCAACAATGCAAGTGTTTAAAAATTCTTAAATAATTGCCTTAGTGGAGAGCCATGATACAATTCCCAAAATTACACCATTACCAACTTAATCATTTTGTTGGAAGATTTCTTTGGCCGTCCTAATTACTATTTGGTCTCACTTTGCACATTAACCATTTTTTATGCATATCTCATATACATCATGAAAAAATATATATCACATACATACATTCATAGAATGGTAATATTAAAGGGCATGATCATGGACTACACTATAAGAATTCAATCCTAGCAACAAAGATTGAATTTAAGGCATCATAGATTAACAACCATCTAATTGCAGCTTGATCACAATTCTCCAACTCTTGAAGTTTTATGCTCCAACTAATCTCCATCAATGATTGAACTTCATTTCTTCTTGTAGAATCACCAAGCCAATTACATAAAGTACCCTTGGCATACCAAGGTGAAATTATAAGAGAATTGAGCATACAAGCTCAAATAAATGAATGTATAACCTAAGAAACTATCACAACAACTTAGATACAATCCTTGTAAGAATTAAAATAATTATTACAAGCCCATAGAAATAAATAAGGAAGCAATCACATTGGTCTCCTAAAGTCCATGATCACCCATCATGCCAATTTCATACATTCAACACTTGAACATATATGTTAATCCTAAATATCATATATTCAAAATTAACCTAATCACTCATGAATCACATTCATATTCATGTTATATTCAATTTGGGACTTAGATTAAACAATTCAATTACCAAGAAAAGTCATAGAAGTTAATGAAACACCTTGATCATATCATTAGCCTAATGGACATTCCACCTTAGCATAATAGTGCTTCACTCAAATTTTTTGATTTTTCTTGCTATCTAATGGTTGTAAACATCATCATATGCATGTTAAACACCATTAAAAAAGTCAAATTAAAAAAAAATATTTGTTTTCAAAAACACTAATTTTGGCCGAACAATAATTAGGAGCAAGTTTTTGCTTTTCTTCAATTTTTACCTTAATTTAAATTGTGTTCAAGTCACATCTCATGCAACCTGAAATTGTCCCAAACTGCCCATAACATGATTAATGTTCTAATAGCAAATTAGGGTGGCTCTGATATCAATTGGAAGTGTTATGCACCAATTGCAAGATCAATTCATCAATAGGTGCAGAAATTAGCAATGTAAAATTTTTCCTTAACCTAGGGTTTCATGCATCATGGAATCCCATTAAGATATTAAAAAACACATCATGTAGTCATACTAAATCATGCTTCAAATGTTAATCAAGTGTAATTGTCATTAGGAAATAATTTTCCCTAATTATACTAAGCTAGGGTTTTGGAGATAAACTCACTTTTAAGGCATAGAATCAACAATTCCCACCAAATCTAGGTAGTGAGACTATCAATTGCTAGTCTTCTAGCTTATCCACAAAAGCACTTGATCAAAGCTCCTTGATTAACCAAGAAACTGTTTCAAGTTCTTCAAATCTTGTGGCTAAGAAGAAGGGAGGAAGAATATGTTGTATTTCAATGTATTTCTAATTGAAAGTAAGGAGAAACAATTTCTCAAGGCTTGATTCAAGAGTAGTAACACTTAGTGCTATTGAATTCGGTTTCAAGGATGAAGATGAAACTTGACAAAGAGAAGGGAGAAGGTGGCTAGCTCACTTGGGAAGAAGAAGACTATATTAATTTTCTTCTTATCCCTTAGATAAATATCTCGATTTCTTCTTTAATATAAGTTAACAAATGGTCACTTCTAATTAGTTAATAAAAAGCTTTGTCCCAATCTCATTGGTCCATTTGTTAACACTTAGTATTAATCAAGAAATTAAAATTTCATTAATCATCATTAATTAATTAAATTTCTCCCAAGTTTAACTAAGTCAAACTTAGTCCAAGTAAGCATTTGACCAAGTCAACATAGTCAAAATTCTTGCTTTGACAAGTTAAATTTCATTTTTTCTTTAATTTGATTTCCAAGTTCATATTTAAAAATTTTAACTATTAACTTGAATACTTTAAGAATGAATTTAGTTTCAAGTCATGCTAGAGACTTTGCAATCTAATTGCAAACTAAAATTTATTAATTCAATTAATTAATTAAACTCTTTAACCAATTAATTAAATTAATTATGCTTTGATCAATTGCTTTTACGTGTGTGACTTACTAGATTCATTACTAATTGGCAATGAGAATAATATTAATTCCTTAACATTATTGGAATAGTTCCAAACTGAAATTGAAATTCCAATTTCATTCAAGTTATCATAAAGCCATAGTTGATATCTAGCATAATGTGCTATGACTACCTAATTATTTATGAATTATTTTTCCAATTCATGAACCTTGATCATACGTACCATGCACTAGAATCTCTCTGTTACAAAGTCCCAATTCTAGTTGGAGTCATGGTTTATGTCAAACTCTAATTGCATCGAATCTTATATTCTCTTTTAATCCCAATTCTTGACTAGTTAGACTTTTTTATCAGAAACTCTTTTCTGGCTAAGTCTATCTGTCCTGGCCAGGAACTTAAATCATCAAGAACAATTAAATAAACATATAACTTTATCCCTATTTACTTAAGGTAACAAATCTTATCTTGACTAACACCTATCTCCATACATAACTAGTCAGAGCTAACATATGCCCATACACTCATACCTAGTATAAGTGTGGAAGCAGTATCAAACTCAAACCACTTATATATAAAATAATTGTGTTATCTCAAGTCAAGAGATTATATGCACTAGTATAATCTTTATGATATTGCATTAACAAGAGTAAACTCCATGTGCATGTTATAAGTGTCACTGGTTCAGCCTACTTATCATATAAGTGCCCACCATGTCTGTTGTATGGTATGAGACTCACTATTCGAACTCATTAGCAACTCATACTAATCTATGGAAACAAACACGAATGACAATCCTTCTGGATAAATCATGTCCTATGATGTATCCTAAATTGTGAACCAAAATTTATAATTCTTGTGTAAGAATGTTCTGTCACTCATATTCTTAACAACTTAAGAATAAAACATCTAACAAGATATTAAAGGACCTTTTCAATTAAACATAAACAATTTATATTAATAGAGAATATTTGCCTTTATTGAAGAATAAACATTTACAATATATAAATAAATGATATGCTCTAGAGCATATTACTAACATATATTTCATCAAATACAAATATCCATACATTGATTTATCATCTGTAAAGGTAATGAAGTAGAAAAAACCATTTCTTGCCATTTCTTTAAATGGGCCATATACATCACTATGTACTAGTTCAAAAATTTCTTCAACTCTTAATCCTTGTCCAATAAAGGTGATATTGTCATTTTTCCCTAAAGCCATGATTCATAAATTGGAGTAGGTTTAGAACCTAATGTGGATAAAATCCCTATCTTTTCTAATTTTGTAATTCTATCTTCTACAATATGACCTAATCTTAAGTGCCAAAGTTGTCTTGGACTTGATTTAGTTTCAATAATTGCATTAAACTCAATTTGATTGCTTAAATTTGTTTTGTTTTCATTATCTAAATAATAAATACTATCTTGTAAATAACCCATGCCAACAATTTTATTTCTAAAATAAATATTACAAACATCATCTATGAAATGAAATTCATATCCGTTACTGGTCAAACTAGATACAGAAATGATATTTTTAAAAGAATTAGGTACATACAATAAATGATCCAAAAATAAAATATGTTCTCTTAGATACAATGATTTAGACCCTATGGCTAATACTGTAACAGTTGCTCCATTGCTAATTCAGAGTCTAACATCCTATGCCTTCAAGCATTCACTGCTTACTAGTTCCTACATATCAAAACATATGTGAGAACTTGCCCCAATATCTAAAACCCAAGTTGTAGATAAACTATGAGTGTCATCAGAATCTAAATAACAAGATATGGACATACCTTCTGAAGACTTATCCTTTTTGCACTTCAGAGACGCCAAATACACTAGGCAATTTCTTTTCTAATGCCCGTCCTTTTGATAATGGAAACATTTTCCTTTGTTAGCAATAGCTTTAGCTTTCTTTTTCTTTTGGATTGCTTTTTAGTGATTCTGCTAGAAGGATAGGGATAAAACTTTTCTTCTTTTTGTTGCTTTTCTCCTTCTTGGACTTTTCAGAAGAAGAAGCAACTAAAGCAACTTCTTTCCTTTTATTGCCAGGCATATTACCCTGTGTAATAACTAGCAAATTTAACAGGCCAGCCAAGGTGCATTCTTACTTAGTCATATGGAAATTTGTGATAAAAGATCCAAATAACTCTCGAAAGGATTGCAAGATCAAATCTATTTGCAATGTAAAGTCCATAGTAAAATCAAGTGCCTCAAGCTGCTCAATAAGCCTGATCATCTTATGCACATGACCTCTCACATCCATCCCTTTACTCATTTTCATCTTGAATAGCTACTTAGATATCTCATATCTAGCATTCCTGCTATACTCACCATACAACTCTTATAGGGGATCCAGGATTTTAGATGGAGATTGCATTTTCTCATGTTGCTTCTATAACTCATTGGTCATAGAAGCTAGCATATAGCACCTGGCTCGCATGTCATGCTCCTTCCACCAATCTAAAGTGTCATGTTCCTCTGATGTAGCCCCTTCAGGTAAAGGACTAGGAGCTTTAGAATCTAGAATGTACCAGGAACTTTAGAATCTAGAACGTATCCTATACGCTCTAAATTTAAGACAATATTTAAATTTCTCAAACAATCCAAGAAATTAGGCCCAGTTAGCCTATTATTATCAAGTATACCAATAAGAACATTGGATGGTTGTATTGTCATTTTATCATATTAAAATACAGAAAATAATAAAATTTTCAATTAGTATATTGTATCATGTAACTAACCAAAATAATCATGGTCTTTTAATCAAATTGGTTCTCTTACTAATTTGGCGAATCCTACACTTCCAAAGTAGGAAACAGAAATCCCAATCGGGATGGATTTCTAGTGAGTGATTAAATTCTTACAAATTGTTAATTATCCTTAAGTACATCTATTCTTGGATTCATAACAATTTATAAGTGAGTAACACTTTACTCTTCACATCTTATGTGAGGCTCAATCATAAATTTGGCTCCTAATGCTGGTACATCCATTATTGTTTTATCTTGCTTTAGTTAAGTTATGCCAACTAAGTCAGTAAGCATGCAAATTTGAACCTTAATAATCTTAGGTACATCCATTCTTGACTATTAAAATATTTAAATACTTACAACATCTCATATTTCAACAATTATTTTAAGAAAATCTCTTAAACCAAATACACAATTCCTATGTTACCACAGCCAACAATGAAAATGTTTAAAATTTCTCAAATAATTGCCTTAGTGGAGAGCCATGATACAATTTCCAAAATTACACCACTATTAACTTAATCATTTAATTGGAATATATCTTGGCCAACTTAGTTACTATTTGGTCTCACTTTGCACATTATCTGGTTTCCATGCATATCTCATATACATTCATGAACATATATATCTCATACATACATTCATCAACAATAATGTAAAAGGCATGATCATAGACTATTGTATGGGAATCCAATCCTAGCCACAAGGATTATATTGAAAGAATCCTAGGTTACCATCCATCTATTTGAAGCTTGATTACAAATCTTCAACTCTTAAAGTCTTGTACTCACACTAATATTCATCAATGTCTTGAACTCCTTTTCTTCTTATAAATTCCATCAATTTCATACATTTAATATCCTTGACATACCAAGGTGAAATTATAAAAGAAATGAGCTCAAAAGCCCAAATAAATAAATTACAATCTTTATGCATGAAAATAAAATTAATTATTACATTCCCATAAGAATAAATAAGAAAACACTCACATTGGTTTCCTAAGTCCATAATCATCCTTCATGTATTTTACACATCCAACTCTTGAATATGAAATTTAATTCTAAATATCTAATATTTAAAATTAAATTAATTAAATTAATTTTTTATGAATCCTATTTATAAACATGTTATATTTATGTTGGGACCTAGATTAAACACTTTAACCATCAAGAATAACAAGAAAAACCATAAAAACAATTTTAATCAAACATTTTCACAAAATGGCCAAATAGGGGTTAATCAAAATTTGATGATTTTTCTTGAATTTTTCTTGCTTCAACTTGCATAAAATGCACCTTTCTTGAGTCTCAAACATCATATAACATGAATTAAAGTTCCTAATGACAAATTAGGGTGACTTTGATACCAATTGAAAGAAAAATGCAACAAAGGATGCAAAAATAACAATTTAAAATTTTTAATCCCTAGGGTTTCATGCAATATACAAACTTTTTATTCTATTGTAAAATCATATATTTTAGTCACAACATATTATAACTCAATTGCTAACATGCCTAATTGCCATTAGAAAATAAATGCCCTAAATTATCAAAATCAAGTTTAGGAAATTTTACCCTAAAGGTGCAAAATCAAATTCCAACACCTAATCCGAGTAGTGTAAATCACCAATTATTGATCCTCTAGCTTGTCCACACAAACAAGATGACCAAAGCTTCCATTCAACAAAAAAACTTCCTTTTTATACTTCCTCTTGATTTGGTCAAGCTTTGCACAAAGGTCGAGCTTAGAGTTTTAGGTTTTCTCTTTATGGAAGTATAGAGGAACTCTTTCACTACTTTTAATTTAAGAGTAACAACTTCTAATATCTCTTGAATCAAGCATGAAATGAAGAAGAAACTTTGGCTTAGGAGTGAGAAATGGTTCGGCCAACATATGGAAGAAGAATAATAATTCTTTTTTCTTTTCTTTCTCTTAAATATTTTAATTTTCCTAATTATAATTAACTTCACAAGTGTCTACATTTAATTCCATAAAATAATGTGCTTTCTAATCTTTATTAGTCCACTTGTCAAGTTAAGATAATTAGAAAATTAAAATTTTAATTAATTAGTTTGTGTAAAAATGCTAATTAATCTACACTTTCTCTCTCCTTTGACTCTCTCTCCTTTGACTCGAGTCAAAATTAAGTCAAATTAACCATAATTAATTTCTTACCTTATGAAAAATTAATCAAGCTTATATTTAAATACTTTAAATATTAACTTGATTACTTCCATAAATGAATTTAGTTTCAAGTCATGCTATGGACTTTGCAATCTTATTGCAAACTAAAATATTAATTTGATTAATTAACTAAATCATTTAATTAATTAATGAAATTAATTTTGATTTGGTCTTATTTTTCTTATGTGTGTGAGTTATTAGGTTCATTACTAATTGGTAATGAAAATAATATTAACTCTTTAATATTATTAGAACTATTCCATACTTAAAGTGAAATTCCTTTTTCATTTTTAGTTCTCATAAATCATGGTTGACACCTAGTATAGTGTACCATGACTACCCAATTAGTTATGAATTAATTTTTAATTCATAAACCTTGATCATACATACCATATACTAAAATCTCTTCGTTACAAAATGTGACACCCCTTACCCGTCTACAGTATATCCGAGTAAGATATGTCACACGGTGTACCGGAACACTCTATTTTATCTCAATCATTTTTATTCTTCCTTAATTTATTTTTATCATAGTTTTGAATATAATTTATGAAATATAATTCATTTAAGTCATTTATTGAAATTATAATTTATTTGAGGTTCCGAAAATTTTATAGAAAATCCGGCAGAGTACCGGCTAAAAATGGAGAAAACAGTTCTTCGGAACCTGTGAAAAACACTTCCAATAATCATTTCCAATCAATCCCAAACTCCATTTCATCAACAAAATCTCAATATGTTTTTCAACAACATTTCCATTTCTCAATCATTCATCTCATATGATAATCATGTAAAAGTCATAAATAAATATTCACTTTTTCATTCACAAACACAATTTCCACTATATACATTAATACCAAAATACATTACATAAGTTTCAGTTACATATGAGAAAATAAAAGTTAGTTACAAAATACCAAAATGAAACCTAGTGTCCTACCAATGCACTAAAGATGGTGAGGTGACACGGACACTATGCAGAGCTGCAGGAGTTCTCACCCAGTCTGTGGTCTACTGGGCTCTCGGTCAGCATCTCCAGAACCTACGCATGGCAAAAGCAACGTGCTAAGCAATAATGCTTAGTGGTGCCAATAATAAAATAAAAAAACAATAACATAAAATAAATATGTAGTGAATGTATTGATGTCTCATTGTAAATAAATTTTCGTTGAGTATTTGTAGTCGTACTTATTTTGTACTGGTTTTATTCATTATTTCATTAAATTTATCCACTTTCATTTTTTTTGTTGCCCAAGTAACCTATGCTGGACGACTGGACTAGATAAACGGGTAAACTGGCACTGGGTATCAACTACCTCGGGCCGTCACACCATCGGTCACATATGTATCTCCCGGTGTGCAATAGAACAGCTAATAGGCTGTAATAACATCAGGCACAAGGCCAAATCTCAACACAATATCAGAATGGCTAAAAGCCATGAAATCACAGAATGGCATAATGCCATGTGCAGTACTGCTAACTGAACCCTATTGGCATGCCAAGCTATCCAAACCAATCTTGCTAGGTATACTAGGGCATTTGACACTTTTGAGTTTTACAATTTTTGAATTTCAAGTTTTGGTGTTACTATTCCTTTCATTAGTCAACAAAAATGTTGACTTTTGCATAGACAATAGGTACATTGGCTTTAATACTCCCAACATACCACATTTTGCATTCAAAATTTGTTGGTATTGGTTACCAATACCATTTCTAAGCTTAAAGTTAATGGAGCAGAATTTTTAGTTTTCATATCCTATATTTACTGTTCCATTAGGTACTGTTGCAGTGGGAATTTGGAAAAATGATAAACATGAAAGTTGTTCCTTATTTTGTCTAGTTGAATTTCTTTTTTTGACTCACTCCATTTGGAGTTTTGTAGCTGGCCGAATTGGGATTTTTCTGGACTGACCATATCTATAGTGCAGTGAACAGTGACTGCAACTCCCTTGTTGGATAGGTTCTGGTCATAATTTGGGGTGGGTTTCTTCATGAAAGTTGTTGGTCTATATCTTAGCTTGTTGTTGGTAAAATTTCAGGTCAATTGGGCCATTCTACACTGAGTTATGGCCAAATGAACAATCACTGTTCATTTAGTCATTCTGCAGAAACTGGGTGCAGGACACCCAGATTGGGGCAGGCTTTTAGTACACTTGGTTTGGTCTTATGGGCATGGTTTCTTCACCAAAGTTATGCCATTATATGTCTAGTTTCATGTCCAATTGACCAAATACCAATTGAAACTACACAGCCCAAGTTATGGCTGTCCAAACAGGCTGGACTCACAGCTACACCTGCAGGTCACACAAGGCAGCCATATCAACCTCAAATCCCACAACCCAATTCACTTCATTTTTTATTCAAACCACCAAACCAAATGGTCACCAATTGACCATTAAAACCTACTTCCATCATCACAAGATCAAATCTCATTCTTCAACCTAAACCCTAACTCAACAATTCAAAACCATGCATAATCATTGAATTTATCAATTCACCTATGAGTTACACTTTAAGGGCAGCCATACTTGCATATTAGCTTCCCAAAAATTTTCACCATATTACCTTAACCATGGCTGCCAAAATTTAGGGTTAGCATACCAATGTCTTTCATCAAATTTCTTTGTCATTTAATCACCTATATAGTTCTTAAACATGAAATTGAAATGAAATTTAAGGTTTAGGTCACTAACCTTGTTGGAGCTAACTCCCAAGCTTCCAAAAACTTTCTTTTCCTTCTTCTTCTTGCTGGTTAGAGAGAGTTTAAGGTGCAAGGAAGAGTTTTTGTGAAGTTATTAAGTGAATTTATGGTGAGATTAAGTGGGTGTGAAGCTTGATGAAGTTTTAATGGAGGTTTGGGTTAAGAGAAGGAATTTGGCTGGTTTGAGGGAGAAGAAGGCAGATGGTGTTTTGATTTTTTTTGGTCTCAATTATCTCTTTTTATTAGTCAATTAAGTGGTTGTTTAAATGTAATTGGTGGAATTTTTAAATGACACCATAATGATGTCATAATTTGCATTATATTTCATTTTCTATTCTTTTCTTTTTTACTAACTTCAAATTAATTTTTCATCAACATTAATTCATATTTTATATCATATAATTTATGTACTTAATTGGACAAGTCGGCCAAAAATCATCTCTGAAGACGAAATGACCAAAATACCCTCCGTTTGGCTTAACGGGCCAAAATTATCTGTACCGATTGAAAAAATTTTCTAAATATTTTCTTGGCATTTTAATGCCATAGGAACCTCAATGACCCTTCTCTGGAGTCCCAAAAATTATTTTATGATTTTTCCCCTGGGTCTAGGGCTCCTAGTTGCGAGAACCGTAACTTTTCACTAGGTTACCCATCTTTAGGGCACCGACTCGTTTAACTTGGTTGTATTTTATTTCTAAAATTTTTTCTAAATTTTTCTTATTAATATTTGAGTTAATTATGGTTCCTTACTTTAGTTTAAATATTTTTCCGGACGTTCTAGCTATCCGGACCGACATCGTCACCTAATGAGAATGTACGGAGTTGCTACAGGGAGGGTGTTACAACTCTTCCCCTCTAATTTAAATTTCGTCTTCGAAATTTACCTGATGCAAACAGTTGAGGGAACTACTGCCTCATCGTCTCTTCACTTTCCCAAGTTGCCTCCTCGGTGTTGTGGTGCCTCCAAAGCACTTTCACCAGTGGAATCTGCTTATTCCTCAACTCTTTCACTTTCCGAGCCAGAATCCGTATGGGTTCTTCTTCATATGTCAAATCCGGTTGTACTTCAATTTCTTCCATGGAGATGACATGTGAAGGATCTGAGTGGTATCTTCTTAGCATAGACACGTGGAACACATTGTGGATCTTGTTCAGCTCTGGTGGTAAAGCTAGCCTATAGGCCACTGGACCCACACGTTCCATGACTTCATATGGGCCAATGAACCTAGGGCTTAACTTACCTTTTCTTCCAAACCTCAATACCTTCTTCCACGATGACACCTTGAGGAACACTTTGTCACCAACCACATATTCTATTTCTTTTCTCTTCAGGTCGGCATAAGATTTCTGTCTATCTGAGGCAACTTTCAGATTGGCTTTGATTAGTTTTACTTTCTCCTCAGTCTGTTTCACCAAGTCTGGCCCTACCAGTTTGTCTTCGCCCAATTCATCCAAAGACACCGAGTTCTACATTTCCTCCCATACGATTGCTTCATACGGGGCCATTTGGATACTAGCTTGGTAGCTATTGTTGTATGCAAATTACGCGCTGGGAGGTATCTATCCCAACTTCCCTCAAACTCAATGACACAACTCCTCAGCATATCCTCAAGGACCTGACATATATTTCATATTATTATTATCATTTTAGTTCAATATTTGTATTAATTCAATTAGTTCAATTGTTTGCCTAGATTACTCTTTCTGATTGCCCATCCGTCTGAGGATGGAAAGCTGTGCTGAAGTGGAGTTGTGTACCCAAGGACTCATGCAACTTCTTCCAAAATCTCGATGTAAACCTTGGGTCTCGATCAGATATGATGGAAAGTGGAATTCCATGCAGTCTAACTATCTCACTGATATACAATTCAGCTAACTTTTCCAGTGAGTAGTCAGTCCTAACTGGCAAAAAGTGTGCTGACTTCGTCAATCTATCTACTATCACCCATACGGCATCATGTTTCTTCTGGGTGAGAGGTAGACCACTCACAAAATCCATGGTGACCTGATCCCATTTCCATTCAGGTATGTGTATAGGCTGTAGCAAACCTGATGGAACTTGATGTTCTGCCTTGACTTGCTGACATGTCAAGCATTTAGTCACATAGTCAGCTATGTCCTTCTTCATACCAGGCCACCAATACTGAAGCTTCAGATCATGATACATCTTTGTACTTCCTGGGTGCATAGCATAAACACTGGCATGTGCCTCTTTCAGAATACTGGCTTTTAATTCCCCATTATCTGGTACACATACTCTTCCTTTGTAGTACAGACACCCATCTGCTTTTACCTCATAGTCAGTTGCTTTCCCTTCTAGGATTTTTCTCATAATAGCCTTTAGCTTCTCATCTACCTTCTGCCCATCTAAAATCTGTTGTAATAGGTTTGGCCTCACTTGCAACTCAGCCAAAATAGCTCCATCTCGAATCAAAGTTAGACGGGCATTCAATGATCTCAAAGCTATGATGGATTTTCTGCTCAAAGCATCAGCAACTACATTTGCCTTCCTAGGATGGTAGTCAATTACACAATCATAGTCCTTCAGGAACTCAATCCATCGTCTCTGTCTAAGGTTGAGCTCCTTCTGGGTTGGCAAGTATTTCAAGCTTTTGTGGTCCGTGTAAATGTAGCACTTTTCACCATATAAGTAATGCCTCCATATCTTCAATACGAAGATAATTGCTGCAAGCTCTAGATCATGGGTAGAGTAATTCTGTTCATGTGGCCTTAGCTGCCTGGAAGCATAAGCGATCACCTTCCCCTCTTGCATCAATACACATCCTAACCCATTATGAGAGGCATCACTGTAGACCACAAAGTCCTTTCCTGACATTGGCTGTGTTAACACTGGTGCCTCTGTCAACATAGCCTTCAACTTCTCAAAACTGGTCTGACACTTGTCATTCCAGTCAAATCTGACATTCTTGTGTAACAACTTGGTCATTGGAGCAATATTAAGGAAAATCCTTCACAAATCTCTGTAATACCCAATAGCCCCAAGAAGCTTCGACCTCGCTTGTATTTCCGGGAGGCTTCCATTCCATCATCGCTTCTATTTTCTTGGGATCCACTTAATCCCATCACCGACACTATGTGTCCAAGGAATGCAATTTCATTTAACTAAGTCACACTTGGACAACTTAGCATACGACTTCTTTTCTCTCGTGGTTTGCGTAACAATCCTCAAATGTTCATCATGTTCTTCCTAGTCTTGGAATACGCCAAAATATCATCAATAAAGACCACTACGAACCGATCTAAGTATGGATGGAAGATACGGTTCATAAGGTCCATGAATGCTGCTGGTGCATTCGTTAGGCCAAAGGGCATCACCAGAAACTCATAATGCCCATACCGGTCCCGAATGCGCCTTTGGCACATCTACATCCTTCACCCTTAATCGATGATACCACGATTTGAGATCAATCTTAGAAAATACTCCTGCTCCCTTCAATCGATCAAACAAATCATCAATTCTAGGCAACGGATATTTGTTCTTCACGGTCACTTTATTCAATCACGATAATCGATGCATAACCTCAAAGTCCCATCCTTCTTTTTCACAAACAAAGACCTTGAGCTCCCCATGGTGACACATCAGGCGTATGAACCCCTTATCAAGCAACTCTTGCAACCGAGTTTTCAACTCCCTCAATTCGATGGGTGCCATCCTATAAGGAGCAATGGAAATGGGTGCTGCATCGCAGTTGTCTCAATAGCAAATTCAACTTCCCTTTACGTGGCAAACTGTAATTCTTCAGAAACACATTTGAGAAGTCCTCATCGTGGATATGTCACATAGATCCGGCTTAGCCTCGCCTAGTATCCACCACATGTGCTAGGTAGGCTTCACACTTTTCTCATCATTCTTCTTGCAATCGTGGTGAGATGACATTGGACAGAAATCGTCCTTTCACCCACAAATGATGATCTCATTACCCTCAGAAGTTTTCAGAGAAATTCTCTTCAATTTACAATCAACTATTGCTTGATGACGTGACAACCAGTCCATTCCCAAAATCACGTCAAACTCGTGGAAGGGCAACTCAATTAGATCTGCCGAGAATTCATACCTGAATCCTTAACGGGCAACCCTTGTACACTTTGTTCACCACTACACTGTGGCCCAATGGATTAGTGACCGTAATGTCTTGGTCACTCTCCTCTACTAGTATCCCCTTTCTACGGGTAAGTTGATGCAAATGTATGAATGAGTGGATCCGGATCCACCAATGCATGCACAAATGTATTGTAGAGGAGAACGCACTCGATGACGTCCCGGCATCTTGCTCCTCCCGAGCTCTCATGGCATAGGCTCGCAGTGGTCCGCCCTTAGGCCTCTCTGCCGCTCGGATGCAGGCCTCGTGATGGTCCCACCGCCTCGATTTGCGATTTCCTACCCCTTTGTGGTGCAGGAGTAGGTGCATGTCGCTTGTGTTGGAGCCAGTAGTAGTTCTACGTGACAGTTCCTCAACCGATGCTGTTGACCCACACCTTAGCGAGCACCAGTCACTCTACAACACTCCCCCTTATGCCATTTCAAACAATGTGGACATGCGTAAGATGCCGGGCTGGTCTCTGAACCCCATCCCCGAGAGGCGCCACCGATGGTGTGGACCGACCTCTCCTAGGGGTAAAGCGTGGCTTAGGCCCCCGAGATCGACTCGACCTTGTGGTTGACCTGAACTCTGTGCAGGTGGACCTTTGAACTTCTTCCCAGGCACAGGAGATGAACTAGATTGACCCGAGCCCCTCTTCTGCTGTCTCTCTCTTCTGGTCTGCTCACTTATTCTAACCTTTTCAACTTTTATTGCAGCTTCCACTAACTTGGTAAAGTCTGTGATTCCCAAGGCAGTGATCATGATCTTTATATTATCATTTAATCCCTCTTCAAATCTCTTACACCTTTCGGCCTCATTAGGGACTATCTCCCTTCCATAACGGCTTAATCTGACAAATTCCTTTTCATACTCTACCATCACCGTCTCTCGCCTCGAGTTAATGAACTCTCTTCTTCTCTCTTCCAGGTATACAATACCCACATATTTCTTCTTGAATTCTGAGAGGAAGAAGTCCCAAGTTATTACTTCTGGCTGTACTTCACTGGACACCGTATCCCACCATTCATATGCATCATCTTGCAACAGAGATACAGCAGCTTCTAGATTTTGTTCTGGAGTGCAGTGGAGTTGTTTTAAAACTCTGCATGTTCTGTTCAACCAATTTTTGGCTGCAACAGAATCATCTTCTCTCTTGCCAAAGAAGTCCACTGCTCCAAATTTTCTCAATTTTTCCAGGTGTGATTTCGGTTATGGAGGTGGTAGTGGTGGTGGCATTAACCCAGCCATTTGTTTGAAGAATTCGGCCATTTCTTTGGAACACTACCTGTGGAGGCCGAAAGGCATCGCTTGAGTCAAGTGAGCAGTCTCTCCCTACCCCGCCTCATTTCTGCAAGTAGAGCATGACTCTCCACTTCCTCCTCAACTGCCCTCTGAGATGTAGGGTCCATATCCTATTCAAAATAACAAAGATAAACAGATCTGCATTAGTGTCACCTCGACTCTTACAAATGCAATGCATGGTATGGACTCAATCTAGGCCCAAAAACGCCTAAACCAGGCTCTGATACCACTAAATGTGACACCCCTTACCCGTCTACAGTATATCCGAGTAAGATATGTCACACGGTGTACCGGAATACTCTATTTTATCTCAATCATTTTTATTCTTCCTTAATTTATTTTTATCATAGTTTTGAATATAATTTATGAAATATAATTCATTTAAGTCATTTATTGAAATTATAATTTATTTGAGGTTCCGAAAATTTTATAGAAAATCTGGCTGAGTACCGGCTAAAAATGGAGAAAACAGTTCTTCGGAACCTGTGAAAAACACTTCCAATAATCATTTCCAATCAATCTCAAACTCCATTTCATCAACAAAATCTCAATATGTTTTTCAACAACATTTCCATTTCTCAATCATTCATCTCATATGATAATCATGTAAAAGTCATAAATAAATATTCACTTTTTCATTCACAAACACAATTTCCACTATATACATTAATACCAAAATACATTACATAAGTTTCAGTTACATATGAGAAAATAAAAGTTAGTTACAAAATACCAAAATGAAACCTAGTGTCCTACCAATGCACTGAAGATGGTGAGGTGACATGGACACTATGCAGAGCTGCAGGAGTTCTCACCCAGTTTGTAGTCTACTGGGCTCTCGGTCAGTATCTCCAGAACCTACGCGTGGCAAAAGCAACACGCTAAGCAATAATGCTTAGTGGTGCCAATAATAAAATAAAAAGAAATAACAAAAAATAAATATGTAGTGAATGTATTGATGTCTCATTGTAAATAAATTTTCGTTGAGTATTTGTAGTCGTACTTATTTTGTACTGGTTATATTCATTATTTCATTAAATTTATCCACTTTTATTTTTTTTATTGCCCAAGTAACCTATACTGGACGGATCGATAATAAATGGTAACCGCACTGGGTATCAAGTACCTCGGGCCGTCACACCATCGGTCACATATGTATCTCCTGGTGTGCAACAGAACAGCTAATAGGCTGTAATAACATCAAGCACAAGGCCAAATCTCAACACAATATCAGAATGGCTAAAAGCCATGAAATCACAGAATGGCATAATGCCATGTGCAATACTGCTAACTGAACCCTATTG
Source organism: Hevea brasiliensis (assembly GCF_030052815.1). Classification (NCBI taxonomy): domain Eukaryota; kingdom Viridiplantae; phylum Streptophyta; class Magnoliopsida; order Malpighiales; family Euphorbiaceae; genus Hevea; species Hevea brasiliensis. The sequence goes on from NC_079493.1 coordinate 95,784,962, forward strand.
GCATGCCAAGCTATCCAAACCAATCTTGTTAGGTATACTAGGGCATTTGACACTTTTGAGTTTTACAATTTTTGAATTTCAAGTTTTGGTGTTACTATTCCTTTCATTAGTCAACAAAAATGTTGACTTTTGCATAGACAATAGGTACATTGGCTTTAATACTCCCAACATACCACATTTTGCATTCAAAATTTGTTGGTATTGGTTACCAATACCATTTCTTAGCTCAAAGTTAATGGAGCAGAATTTTCAGTTTTCATACCCTATCTTTACTGTTTCATTAGTTACTGTTGTAGTGGGAATTTGGAAAAATGATAAACATGAAAGTTGTTCCTTATTTTCTCTAGTTGAATTTCCTTTTTTGAATCACTCCATTTGGAGTTTTTTAGCTCAAGTTATGGTCCAAAAACCACAACTGGCCGGATTGGGATTTTTCTGGACTGACCATATCTATAGTGTAGTGAATAGTGACTGCAACTCCCTTGTTGGATAGGTTCTGGTGATAATTTGGGGTGGGTTTCTTCATGAAAGTTGTTGGTCTATATCTTAGCTTGTTGCTGGTAAAATTTCAGGTCAATTGGGCCATTCTACACTGAGTTATGGGCAAATGAACAATCACTATTTATTTGGTCATTCTGCAGAAACTGGTTGCAGGACACCAGGATTGGGACAGGCTTTTGGTACACTTGGTTTGGTCTTATGGGCATGGTTTCTTCACCAAAGTTATGCCATTATGTGTCTAGTTTCATGTCCAATTGGCCAAACACCAATTGAACCTACACAGCCCAAGTTATGGCTGTCCAAACAGGCTAGACTCACAACCACACCTGCAGGTCACACAAGGCAGCCATATCAACCTCAAATCCCACAACCCAATTCACTTCATTTTTGATTCAAACCAAACCAAATGGTCACCAATTGACCATTAAAACCTACTTCCATCATCACAAGATCAAATCTCATTCTTCAACCTAAACCCTAACTCAACAATTCAAAACCATGCATAATTATTGAATTTATCAATTCACCTATGAGTTACACTTTAGGGCAGCCATACTTGCATATTAGCTTCTCAAAAATTTTCACCATATTACCTTAACCATGGCTGCCAAAATTTAGGGTTAGCATACCAATGTCTTTCATCAAATTTCTTTGTCATTTAATCACCTATATAGTTTTTAAACATGAAATTGAAATGAAATTTAAGGTTTAGGTCACTAACCTTGTTCTTGCAAAAACTTTCTTTTCCTTCTTCTTCTTGCTGGTTAGAGAGAGTTTAAGGTGCAAGGAAGAGTTTTTGTGAAGTGATTAAGTGGATTTATGGTGAGATTAAGTGGGTGTGAAGCTTGATGAAGTTTTAATGGAGGTTTGGGTTAAGAGAAGGAATTCGGCTGGTTTGAGGGAGAAGAAGGCAGATGGTGTTTTGATTTTTTTTTTGTCTCAATTATCTCTTTTTATTAGTCAATTAAGTGGTTGTTTAAATGTAATTGGTGGAATTTTTAAATGACACCATAATGATGTCATAATTTGCATTATATTTCATTTTCTATTCTTTTCTTTTTTACTAACTTCAAATTAATTTTTCATCAATATTAATTCATATTTTATGTCATATAATTTATGTACTTAATTGGACAAGTCGGCCAAAAATCATCTCTGAAGACGAAATGACCAAAATGCCCTCTGTTTGGCTTAACGGGCCAAAATTGTCTGTACCGATTGAAAAATTTTTCTAAATATTTTCTTGGTATTTTAATGCCATAGGAACCTCAATGACCCTTCTCTGGAGTCCCAAAAATTATTTTATGATTTTTCCCCTGGGTCTAGGGCTCCTAGTTGCGAGAACCGCAACTTTTCACTAGGTTACCCATCTTTAAGGCACCGGCTCGTTTAACTTGGTTGTATTTTATTTCTAAAATTTTTTATAAATTTTTCTTATTAATATTTGAGTTAATTATGGTTCCTCACTTTAGTTTAAATATTTTTCCGGATGTTCTAGCTGTCCGGACCGACATTGGTCACCGGAACAGTAGAATGTACGGAGTTGCTACAGGGAGGGTGTTACACAAAATCCTGATCCTAACTAGAGTCATGGTTTATGTTAAACTCTTAATGCTTAGAATCATATGTACTTATTTTAATTCTAATTCTTGATTAATAAGACTTTACAGTCAGAAACTTTCTTCTAAATAAGTCTATTTGTCCTGGTCAGGAACTTGACTTATCAAAAATAATTTAAATGGACATAGGATTTTATCCCTATTTACTTAGGGTAACAGATCCTGTCTTGACTAAATACTCATCTCCTTATATAACTAGTCAGAGTTAACACACACCCGTATGCCTATACCTAGTATGAGTATGCAAGTGGTGTCAAACTCAAACACCTATTTACAAGATAACGTGTTATCTCATGTTAAGAGATTATATGCACTATTATGATCTATATGATAATGTATTGACTAAAGTAAACTTCATGTGCATATCATATTTATGTCACTGGTTCAACCTACTTATCATATAAGTGCCCATTATGTTTGTCATATGGCATAAAACTCACCATTCCATCTCATTACTATCTCATACTAATCCATGAAAATAAACAAAGGTGACAATATATCCGGATAAATCATGCCGAATGAGGTATTCTTGACTGTAAATCAAAATTTCTAACATTTGCACTACAACGTTTCGTCACTCATATTCTTAGCACCTTAAGAATGGAACATCTAACAAGTTATTAAAAGGCTTTTCAATTAAGTTTAAACAATTTAAATTAAAAGAAAAATTATAGGCCATTAAAAGGGAAAAAATGTTTACAAAAAACAAATTTCATAATATGCTCGAAGGCATACATGCTCGAAGGTATACCACTAATACTCGTAGCGGTTTTCTTTTTTTTTATATTGTAAGGGCAATTTCTTAAACATACTATGAGCAAAATGCACGTAGAAATGAATATAGATAGCTTTAGCATTTTCAAGTGCATGCAACCAAAAGAATTTTAAAAGGTAGCTATAGTTATGATAGCTTACAACAGCCCATTACCCATTCCCAATAAAAGCTTTGAATTGAAGGTAGTGTTTTTTTCTTTTTTTCTTTTTCTTTTTTTTTTTTTTCAGGAATTGAATGCTGTTTTATTAATGAATTAATTACAATTTTATATTTTCAATTTTTCATTATTTTATAAACACATTTTTTTATATAGTTTAAAAGAATATAGTTACTATAATTAAAAAAATAAATTTATTTTTTTTTCCTAATATATCTTTTATTTATATTATTTCATTAAAAAATAAATAATTCATGATATTAAATTATTATTGAAGTTAATTAATTTATTTTTCAATGCATATTAAGTAGATGTATATTAGTAAAGCAATAAATGAGCTACTATTAAAAAAATAAAATATCTTATAATTTGAGATAGATGAAAAAGTAATGAGCTTATGTTTATGTGATGGAGAAAGTATAAAACATGGTAGCGTGCAATGGCCATTGTCCATGAATAAATGCTTTGATTTGAATGCTTTATTATTAATGAACTAGCTATGCTAGGAACAAATTTAATAGAAATTAACTTTTCCATATTTAATTTAAATTTTAATATTTTATTTTTTTATTAAAATTATTTCTAATATTTTTATATAATTTAATTATTAAAATGTCTACTATATAACTATAATACTTTCACTTTTATATTTTATTTTTAATCTTAATATGTCTAATTTAGATTTTCAATAAAATTATATTAAAAAAATTATGTATTTTTTTATCACTTATGTAATTTATTTTCTATGAAAAAATAAATTAGTTAATTTATATATATATATATATATATATATATATATATATATATATATATATATATATATATATATATATAATAAGGGATGGGTTTAAACTTAATTATCAAAGAGTGAATTGAAAAATTTTGAGCACAAAATGCGTTCAAAACAGATTGAAAGACAAGACACTGTAGCTTGTAAATTTTTTTATTTAAAATTTATTAAATAAAATAATTAAAAAAAAACAAAATGAAAGCCAAAAGCCACCATGGGTAACGTCAGGCTTTATTTTTTTACTATTTTTTTATTTTATAATTTTAAATAAAAAGTAAATATTATTTTAATAAATAACATTATAATAATTAATATTTTAGATGATAATATTTTTATTAGGAAAAAAAATATTTTTATTTAATATTAAATTTAATTTTAAATTAAATAAAAATTACAATATAAGATTTTATTAATTTTATATTAATAATTATTTTAAAAATTAATAAATTACTGATTATAATTAAACATTATTATTATTTTCAAATAAATCAAATAAAAGTATTATTTCATTGAAATCAAATAATTATTATTTTGAAAGTTATAATTAGATTTACTTTGCTTGTATTATTTATTAACATTTATAAATCTTATTATAAAAAATATATATATTATATTTAATTAATTATTTATATAAATGAATTTAGATAATGGACGCTCAATAAATAAAACTTGAAATCTAATATGAGTATTATTCCTCAAATTTGAATATATCTCAAACCCGATTATATACTATCCAATCCCGTCCCATTATGGTTCAATTGGCAAATACCAGACTTGTTGCCATTGAAATTAATAATTGATATAAAGGTTTGATTTTTCTTTATGTTTTAGCCTAAAATTAATTGAGCACATAATTAATATATATATATATATATATATTAACCAAATGCACCCTTTAATTGAGACAAATACAATTTTCGAACTTGATTCGATCATCGAATTGGTGAATAAGGTTGAAGATTAAGAGGTTAAGATTAAACTGGAATTGAACTTTAGTTTAACCGGTATATTATAAAATAAATATTAATTGTTTATAAAATTAATAATTAGGAAAATTTAATAATAATGTTTAATTACAATTAGTAATTTATTTTTTAAATAATTATTAAAACAAAATTAATAACATTAATTTATTAATTTTTTGAATAATTATTAAAATAAAATTAATAACATTTTATATTGTAATTTTTTATTTAATTTATTTTTAAATTAAAAAATAATTTTTTATAATAAAAATATTATGATCTAAAATAATAATTACTATAATGTTATTTATTAAAATAATATTTACTTTTTATTTAAAATTTATTCAATAATATAACTAAAAAACAAAACTAAAGCCAGACGCTAGTAGCATCTCCTTAAAAAGAGTGAGATATCAGTGTCTCATCCTGATCAATCTTGTTAATTTGTTTCATATGTTAGATTTTGTAACTCAAAATCCTAGTTGGATTTGAAGAGATATCTTTTTCTAATTTAAGTAGGAGAAATATTCTCAATAGGTAGAGAATCATTTCTTATATTATTTAGAACTCCTATTTTTAATGTTAACATAAATTGAGTGAGATTCATAATTAGATTAGGAGTGACTAACCTTATAAATATGAGTATTATAGATAGTTTAATTTGGTTTTGCTCATGGAGATGGGCTTTCGCTTATTGCAGAGAGTGGCTTTGCCAATTATCGAGGATTTGACTTTACTCATTGATGAGGGACACCTACCCATAATGAACAAAGGACGTAGAATTTAAGAGGAATGATTTTTTTTTTCTATTTGTAAGAGGTTTTTGCCCATGTAGTTGAAGACACCCTTTTGGTGTAGCAGTTAAAATAGTAAATATATTGAATTATATATAGAACTCCGCCTAAGTAGTTTGTGCTTAGCCGGTCCCAAGCCCAAATAAAGGAGGAGGGTTGCGGTATATGACAATCAATGTAAAAATTTCATCACACCTTATGATATGGATTCAAATGATATAAGCGTTGAGGCGTCCTCTACTTACGATGCACTACATCGGAGCCGGGTGTAGTGATAAATATGTAAGGGTGTAGGGCGTTCACCGAAAGCGACTGATACACTTGAATTGTATAGATGTTTTTAAACACATTTGTATTCTAAATCATAGCATTTTGACAAGTATTTTCATGCATAATAGTTGATTTCATTAGTTTTCATAAATTCTATTGCCAAGCCCTTAATTCCATATTTTCTACATTATTTCAGGTGTTTTGGTGAAGCCCCAAAGGATGGATGTGCAAAGGAAAGCTTGGAGGGGTGAAAAGATAAAGAATTGCTGCTGATACAAAGTACATGGGTCGTGTAAACCAAGCACCAGACCCGTGTAACTCCCTGCCCGAAGAAAGCCAAGAGAATCGATGAGAAACACAAGTACACGGGTCGTGTAATTAGACCCGTGTAATATGCAGATACCCGTGTAAGCCTCTGCCGGACACAAGCTTGAAGAACCTTATAAGAACAAAAGTACACGGCCCGTGTAATAAGGCCCGTGCAGTTGGCACAGACCCGTGTAACTTTCTGTGCCAAAACAAGACCACGCAATTCTCCTCCAGCAAGTTACACGGCCCTACTTTGCGGGACCCGTGTAGTGACACACGGGTCGTGTACTATGCTACAGCCTGTTTTCTAACTCGAATTCTCCTCTTGTTTTCTGATTCAAATGAGACTCCTAAAGCCTTTTGGACTCAAAATGACCTAACCCTAGAGCAATCAATATAAATAAAGAAGAAAACACCAGGAAAAGGGGGGTCAGCCACTGTCGTCGGGAATGCTGCTGAAGGTTGTTGCTGTCGTGCTCTACATCAGTACCAAAAGAAGTCTTTCAGCTGAAGCTCCATAAGTTCGAAGCTGAAACTCTCTTTGGTTCCTTCGTTTCATCTCTTTAGACAGAATTTTATTATTTTATTTCTTTGCATAACTCTCTTTTTATTGTTTTTGTTTACTTTTTGTCATGACATTTGTTGAACTCACCATGAGTGAGTAGTTTTCTTATTCTGGATTTGGGAGAGTAGCTCTTGTAATTATTATTATGGATGAACACTGAGTTTTATTTATTGGATTAGAGATTCATTTCTTGATTTAATTTCTTGTGATCTTAATGCATGCTATGTGTTGGTACCCACTTAGTTATGATTATAGATGTTAATTGAAGGACTGAAAGGTGAAGATTAGCATTAGAAAATCGAGATCTTAAACCTAGGAATTCTGACCTAGACATAGGCTGATACCTTTGTGGAACCTAAAAAATTGGTCAAAGGTCTTAAAGGATTTTAATTGATTTGATCACCATGAAAGTAGAGTTCGAGTAAATTAGAATACACCCTAGATGCCTTGAGAGAGGATCTAGGATAGCATAGGACTGATTTCCATCAAGGAAAACGATCCTCAATTCAATAAATAGACGAGATAACATCCCTAGTATGATTCAAGTGTGAAATCTTAATTCCAGAATTACTTCAAATAAATCATTTTGTTTTAAGTTTACCATTTTAGTGTTTAAAGTTAACAAACTTCATTCCCTAAGTATTCGATAGCCTAGACAGTCAAGATTTCTGTGTAGATTGGTACTTGCAAAATAAAATTTCTCGTGGGAACGATACTCTACTTATCACTTTATTACTTCTTAGCGGTACGTGCACTTGCGATGATTGCAAAATAGCGAAACAAGTTTTTGGCGCCGTTGCTGGGGATATTTTTTTTTTGTTCTAGTAATATCAAATGATAGGCGATTTAGCTGATTTAGGCAATTATATGTTAATTTTATATTACTGGTTATACTTCTTTTCTTTTCTCTTAGGTACCCAATCTGGTATATGACCAGAACAAAGCCAGAGGAAATTTTGGACTGTGATCCAGAAATAGACAGGACTCTGAAAGCCATCAGAAAGGAAAGGAAACATCAAGAGCACGGTCAAGGAGATCCCGAAAACCCAACCATGGTTAATAATAATGACAGACCAAGACTCTTGAGAGATTATAGAGCTCTATCTATCCAAGGATTTCAACCTAGTGTCACTAGACCCATAGTGGAAGCCAACAGCTCTAAATTAAAACCAGCATGGCTCCAAATGATTCAATAAACCCAGTTTGCAAGTTCACCAACAGAGGACCCACACTATCACCTCCAGTGTTTTCTTGCCCTATGTGATACATTCAAGATGAATGGAGTGTCTGATCAAGCAATAAGACTCAGAGCATTCCCATTCTCCCTTCGAGACAGAGCAAGGAAGTGGTTACTTTCTCAACCGGCTGGAACATTCACTACCTGGGAAAACCTCTCCCAAACTTTTCTAGCAAGATATTTCCCACCTGCAAAGACTGCAAAGCTGAGACTTGAGCTCAACACCTTCAGACAAAAGGAGGGGGAATCACTCTATGACAAAGATATAAAGACCTACAGAGGGAATGTCCACACCATGGCATAGAAGATTGGCTATTGGTGCAAAATTTCTATAATGGATTACTACCCTCTACAAGGAGCACAGTTGATTTTGCTGCAGAAGGTGATCTAATGGAGAAAACAGTGCCACAAGCACTTGAACTCCTAGAAAGGGTTGCATACCATAACTATGAGTGGTCAAACGAAAGAGGAAATGCAAGAAGAACTGCAGGAGTCCTGGAAGTAGATGCCCTGAGCATGATAAATGCCTGTTTGATCAGCTCACAAAGAAACTCGAAAAAATGCAAGCCAACGCAGTTGGTACAAATAGTCAACATGAGGGCAGCTACGAAGGAGGATACATGAATTCAGAATACAGCAATTTCAACAAACCTACAGAACAAATGAACTATGTGAATAATGGAGGAAACTTCAACCAGAGGCAGCCAAACAATCCGTATTTAAATACTTACAACCCTGGATGGAGAAACCACCCAAACTTCTCATGGTCCAGTCAGCAGAACCAGCCAATAAACAAGCAACAAGGATACAAACCTCCAGCACCTCCTGGATTTCAAAACAGAGGCCAGAACCCTGCACATCCATCACTACCTCTCCAACCTCAGCAACTTGAACTGAAAATGACCATGGAAACCATGATAGAAGGATTCCTAGCAGCTTAACAATAACAAACTTAATTGATTAAACAACTGACTTCCAGAATGGACCAACTTACCACCCATAACAAGATGCTAGAGAATCAAATTGCTCAGCAGGCAAGTTCTTTAAGTAAGGCTGCTGGCAAACCGCCCAGTCAACCAGAAATGAACCCAAGGGAGCATTGCAAGGCAGTTGCACTGAGGAGTGGGAAAACTCTAGGAAAACCAGAGGTAGAATCGACAGAGGAAACCATAGATAAATCACAAGGCCAAGCAGAGAAAAAGGAGAAAGAAGCTAAGAAAGACCAAGAAGAGGAAGTAAGGAAGATAAAGAAACTATCAGAACCATACCAGCCTCCCCTACCTTTTCTTCAGAGATTTCACAAAGCCAAATTGGACAAGCAGTTTGGGAAATTTTTGGAAGTTTTACAGAAACTTTACATTAACATCCCCTTCACTGAAGCACTTTCTCAGATGCCATCTTATGCTAAATTTCTTAAGGAAATTTTGTAAAAGAAAAGGAAGCTAGAGGACTATGGAACAGTAGCTCTAACAGAGGAATGTAGTGCCATTCTGCAAAACAAATTGCCTCTAAATTTGAAGGATCCAGGAAGCTTCTCCATACCCTGTATTATTGGTAACAAGAAGATAGACAAGGCCCTCTGCGATCTTGGAGCAAGCGTCAGCCTAATGCCTTTATCAATATGCAAAAAGTTGGAGATCGAGGAACTGAAACCCACAACAATCTCATTACAATTGGCTGATCGATCCATTAAATATCCTATAGGGATACTTGAGAACATCCCTATCAAAGTGGGCAAATTCTTCATTCCAGTGGACTTTGTTGTCCTTGAGATGGAAGAAGATGTCCAAATTCCCATCATCTTGGGAAGACCATTCTTAGCAATCGCTGGAGCCATCATAGACGTCAAAAATGGACGATTAACCCTCAAGGTAGGAGAAGAAGAAGTGGAGTTCAACTTGTTCGACACAATGAAACACAAATTTGAACTTGATGAATGCTTCAAGGTTGACATAATTGACGAACAAGTTAAAGAGGAATTTCATAAGACACATCCTAAGGACCCTCTTGAAGCATGTATTGTGCGCAGTCACACAGTGGATGATGAAAATACTGAAATAGCAGCATGTGCACAACTATTGGCAGCTCCTCCACCCCTACCTTTAGCTAAGGCTTCCGAGATGGAGGATTTGAAGGAGGAACAAACCAAGGATAAGCTCCAGAAAAATGCTGAATAGGTAGAACTTAAACCTCTCCCATCTTCACTAAGGTATGCATTTCTGGATTCAAATTCTAAATATCCTGTTATAATCAATGCTAGCCTGTCTAAATTAGAAGAGGAAAAATTGTTAAGAGAACTCAGGATCCATAGCAAAGCATTAGGGTATAAAACAGAAGACCTGAAGGGGATCAACCCTTTGATTTACATGCATAGGATACCCATGGAAGAAAACAGTAAACCCACAATCGAACACCAAAGAAGACTTAACCCAAACATGAAAGAGGTAGTCAAGAAAGAAATTTTAAAACTTCTAGATGCAGGTATCATATACCCAATTTCTGATAGGAAATGGGTTAGTCCAGTACATGTAGTTCCTAAGAAAGGTGGGACAACTGTTATCCGAAATGCAAGCAATGAACTAATCCATACTAGAGTAGTCACTGGTTGGCGAATGTGCATAGATTATAGAAAATTTAATGGTGCCACCAGAAAAGACCATTTCTCCCTCCCCTTCATTGATCAAATGCTAGAAAGATTAACAAAACACTCTTATTTCTGTTACCTGGATGGGTATTCAGGATTCTTTCAAATTCCTACTCACCCAGAAGACTAAGAAAAGACAACATTCACTTGTCCCTATGGAACATTTGCATATAAGAGAATGCCTTTTGGTCTTTGTAATGCCCCTGCTGCCTTTTAAAGATGCATGATAGCTATCTTTTCTAATTATATTCAAGATATTATGGAAGTTTTTATGGATGATTTTTCTATCTATGGAACTACTTTTGATGATTGCCTAGCTAATTTATCTAAGGTGTTGCAAAGATGTGAAGAATCAAACCTGGTCCTAAATTGGGAAAAATGCCACTTTATTGTAAGGGAAGGTATAGTTCTGGGACATTTGATATCAGAAAGAGGAATTGAAGTAGATAAGGTGAAAATTGAGATCATTGAAAACATGCCACCACTAACATCAGTCAAAGGAGTGCGAAGCTTTTTGGGACATGCAGGATTTACAGAAGATTTATCAAGGACTTTTCCAAAATAGCTAAGCCACTTACTAACTTGTTAAACGAAGATATTCCCTTTGATTTTGATGAAAATTGCCTTGTCTCCTTTAACAGAATCAAAGAGGCCCTGATATCAGCACCAATAATGTAGCAACCAAATTGGGAGCTACCATTCGAGGTCATGTGTGATGTGAGTGATTTTGCAGTGGGAGCAGTGCTCGGTGTTGACACCATATTTTGGCTGATCCCCAAAATCAATAAAACTTTGAAACCGACCCCCAGTACTAAGTCTCCTTTTGACAGCTAATCACATTTCCGATCCCTCTTTGATAGACAGTCACATTTCCGATCCCTCCTCACAAAGAATTGAATCAATGCTAAGTCCTCACATCAGTCAAAGCCTTACCAGTCTATCGCTCACCGATCTCTCAAACCCATTGTCGAATCTCCGGACCCGTCAAGTATATCCCTGATCTCTGTTGACAAACGAAATGAACTGGCACTAGATCTTTTCTTACCAGTTCTATTGCCGATCTCCCTTTAAAAGTTTAAGAGCTAAGGTTTTGGTTCGGTTTAATGAGGATTCCGATCTTAAGTGTTCAAGTCGAATTTCCAATTTTAATCAAGTCCCGTTCAGCATCTTTTCCCTACCGATCTCATGCCTATTGTGCTTTTCGATCTCTTACACTTAGATTAATAATTGCATTTAGTTCTTGTTTTGCTATGCTCAGACAATCAAATACTTAGGCAATTCAGAGATTTTCCAATCACATCCAATCATTAAACAAAGAGCGATTTCATTTCATACCAACATTTGTACAAGTCATTCGGCTGGGGGATCACCCCCAGCCTGATCTACATTTTGCTCATTTTCTCTCTCACCCTCGGTCTCCTTTTCGCTTTCCTCCTCGCCTCCGGGAGCCAGGTCGGCCATCCAAGAGAAGTCCTCCTCTGAGTAACGCTTCTAGAGCTCGGCCAAGAGATCTTTGTGAGCATTCACATAAGCACCGGCTATTCCTGTCACCATCTCTTCATCTTTTGCCTTAAGCTCCTCAGTAAGGTGAGCGACCTGAGCAGCTTCGTTGGCCCGGAGCGCCTGGACTTCTCCAAGGGCATGATTCCTTTCGGCCAAAACATGACTCTGCTCGGCTAGCTTATCCTCATAAAGTTTCATCTGCCCCTCGATCTCGGATATATAGTTCTGAGCGGATGAGAGTTGGAATCGGAGGGATGCCACTTCTTGACTCTTCTTCTCGACCTCCTTACCCAGGCGGTGAGCCTTTTCCCGGACTATGTGCTGGTTCACCAGGCACTCTACATTCAGACTCATGGATCGGGTCAGGATATCGTCAAGATTGTCCGGAGACAGTCTGTCCCGATCCTCCCGAAGGCAAATAGAAGATCCCAAGACTTTGGCAAAACCTGGGTTCTCCCGAACAGTCTGGTTATTCTCCAAGGAAGCAATCAGCACTTGAGCGCCACGAGAAGGGGGCCTCACAGAAGGTTGAAAAGGACCCCGTTCTGTGCTTGGAGCAGCTGGAGGAGGTCGAGGCAGCTCTTCTCATTGAGGAGGAGATCAGACAGCTTCTGCGATCGGTGGTCCCGAAGGTCGAGGCAGGTCTCCTTGTATCTCCCTAGGTTCATGGCCGAGTGTTTGAAGTAGCGCCGAACGCTTCATCTCTTTTACTTTCCGGGAGATCTCTCTTTCCTTCTTCCGCTTCTTGGAACCCTCACCACCCGCCATACCTGCACAGAGAAGAGGTCAGTGAGATCGCTAAGGTCCTGAGATCTGAGATGTAAAAAATACCAATGCCGAGGTCAGAGAGCGGAAGTTCGCGATCTTGGCCGGTGAGCAGCTGTATGGTCCAATGGTGCAGCTCGGCAGTCACCGCATCTAAACAGGAGAACTTTTGAGTGGCAGCCTGATTCTTCAGTTCCATCACTATTAGGCTCTCCTCCTGGTTTAGGGTAATACGCTTCGGAATCAAGGGCCCCTGGTGCCACCAGCTACGGGGAAAGTCCTCAAAGCAGGTCGGATTTTTGCTCCTCAGAATGAAGAAGCGGTTCTTCCAATTCTTAAGGGAGGAGGGCAGATTGGTAAAGAGCCCACAATGAGGTTTCGTCTGAAAGAACCAGTGCTCATCGTCCTTTCTGCGAGTTAGTCTGTGCAGCTCGGCAAACACCTTAGCCGTAGGACTGATCCCCTTTGCTCGGCACAGGCCTCGGAAGGCTACTAAGATCCACCACGAGTTAGGGTGAACTTGGGCAATGCACACTCGGTGATATTTTAAGACCTCTTTGAAGAAGTCATCCAGAGGAAACCGAAGACCAGCCTTTAACTGTTCCTCGTATACCATAACCATGTCATTCTCTTCAAAGAAGTGATCGGCTCGGTGATCGCCGTGACACCGGATAAGTTCGTACGAATCCGGACGAATATTGTACTCCTGGCTAAATGATTACAGATCAGATTCTTGCAAGATCGATGGCAGCTCGTCCATAGGAAGATTCTCCCTCCCTGAAGAAGGTGCATGCCTTGATGGCGCGATCCGCCCCCGAGCTGGAAGGGAGACCCTAGGAGGTTCTGGTTGTGCGCTTAGCCCGACCACCTCTTCTTAATCAAACGACCACGAGAATTGAATGGAAGGAGGGCTCGTCGCTCTCTGACCTTCGGCGCCGCTCATTTTCAAAGGAAATAAAGAATTTAAACTAAAAAGAAGATCAAAGCCCTTACCGAGTCCGATGGGCCTAAGAACTTGAGAAAACGAGAGAATTTTGAAGTTATGAGCAAGAGACTGAAAATGACATACAGGAGCAAATGGCTAACCCCCCACCCCTATTTATACTCGTCCGAGCATTTAATGCTCACGAGGTTCCAGGCAGTGCATCGGTTAACGGGACTCGCCAGCTGTTCTGACACGTCTCTCAAACATTCCAAATTACATAAAGAGATCGGTTAATTGGAGATCGGCATATTAAGTTGAATATTTTGAATAAAGGATCAGTTAAGAGTCGTTTTGTTAGGAACCAGATAGGACAAATATATCAGAGATCGGAAAATAATCAATAAGATGATAATTGGCAAAATAAGATTTTTATTTCCAAGAGATCGGAATACATTTCCAAAAGTCAGATTACATCATTTGGGCGATTTCAAGAGATCGGAATACATTTCCAAAAGTCAGATTACATAATTTGGGCGATCTAAAGATCAGAATATATTAGAGATCTGATTACATTAAAAAGCCGATCTCTAAAGACCAGCGGAACATCCTATCTAAAGAGGCCTATGTCAATAGTCAACATTGTGACTGATCCAAAGGGTGTCGCCGACCGGAGCTTAACCCGCTGTCAGAACACCCAATGTGGAGGAAAGACGTTGTCGGAACACCCAATGTGGTGAGAAGCCGAATAAACTCGGAAGAGCAACCGCCAAGGGTCGGCGGAACATCAGCAATTTGCTCGGCCAAAATCGGTTCGCCGATTATGCCGGTGGAACGATTCGGGATCGACACGATCGAGATCCGCGATCCAGATCGGTTAATTGGTTCAGTTCTCTCACCTTCATCAGACAAGGTTATGCGATCACCAGGATCGTAAATTTTCAATCGGGGAATAAGGAAGTCCATCGGAAAGGGATCAAAAACCACAATCATGGCCGGAACGACCGCCGGAGCAGCTAGAACTGGAAAGTAAGAAGGAAGAGAGGAAAATCGGATGAAGGAAAGTCTCTTTCGTCAGGGGTATATATAGGGGAAAACGGGCATTTATTGCTAAGCAGAAAACGAAGCGGACGCTTCGGGAATCGAGGGGAAATTAATGCTTTGACCGGACCGGACCTGAGTAAGGGAAAGATCGGAATAATAGATCGGAAGATGGGAGACCAGCATGAAAGATCGGAAAAAGAGCATGTAAAAGAGATCAGAAAGAGGGAAGATCGGAAGACAAAGAGAATAAGACAAATCCCAATAACCGTCGTCAGAATCAGAGCCAAGGTAGTTAAAGCATCGCAGACGAAATCTCCACCGCACGCCTGAGAATCACCCACAATGCTGACAAATGCCAGAGTATGTCATGACAGTCCTGTACATCCCAATCTCCACCGTTGGTCTCACTTGCAAGGACGAGTCCAGAGCCTGTGGATCAAAGAGGAAGACGACAAGACCAGCGCCTTTTATTCCCAGCCCTCGGATCACCCAGGTCAACAAAGTTTTGGACCGTCAGATCAGAAGAAGAAAAGGACAGGTATCCTGAGAATGATCTCAGCCGTTCATTTTGATTCGCTTTAATTCTCAAGCATCCGATCATGTCCTTTGAAATCCTGACCCTCCATCTCCCTCAAGATAGATCCTGACCCTTCAGGGGGAAGCACCCGGTCCCTATAAATACCTGCATGAAAAACTGTTCAGGGGACGGACAGAAAATATTGAAGAGGTGGTAATTATAGTGGAAGAACTCTGAAAATTAATTCAGCTTGTTACTCTGCTGAGGAAAAGACTTTTGAAACTAGTTTTCTAAAGTATTTTCTTGCAAAAGGGGATTTTTGAATACTGAAACTCCATTTTCAGGCTGTTCATTATCCTGTGATATTCTGTCTATCTTTGTCATCTTCATTTTCACTTCATTTTAGCAAAGTATCCTTCATTTCACGGTGAACTTTAGTCATCAGGCCATCAGCTCGCCGTCCTATCACGTCTGGTGATTTCGTTGTCGGTCCAGTAGATTTGGCTCCCTACAGGTAAGTGTTTATATCGTGGCTTCATCGAGTGTTCTTTTTATTTCGCGTACTTCTATTGCTTTTACGTTTATAATTTTTACCAAGTTTACATTTCACGAAGAAAGTTATTCCCGAGTTCATTCTTGAGTTGATCAGTTCGTTCTTTTATCATTCCTTGTTACCTCTAAATGCAAGAGTTCTAGCCCCAAGCAACCTGCAAGTAGTTGGATAAACTGTAAACCACTGTATCTTAAGCGCTCCTTTAAAATAATAAAGGGTCTGAGCAATAAGTCAGGGAAATGGATAAGTTGAACTACTAGGCTAGTACGAAATGTGATTGGGTTAAACGCCATAAAGCGAAATAAAATCGAATCTCAGTTAAATAAAGAAAATAGATCGAGAATTGCCCGTCGAAAAGGTATTGGCACGGCAACCCCATAAGAGATCTATGGAGTTCGGTTTAAGGTCCCCTGTCTAACCATGAGGTGTCAAAGGGTTAAAAAGAACCTTCTTTCTGGCCCTCGAAATCTTCAAATGCCAAAACCCTTGACCTTAGGCTCCCACGATATGTAAAATTTTAGGAGGTCGGAAAAGTCCTTATCCTATCCCCATCAAAGTATTAAAGAGATCGGAGGAGAGTTCTTATCTGGTCTCAGCTCAAAATTTTAATAAGTATTTAAAAGAGATCGGAGGAGAGTTCTTATCCGATTTTCAACTTAAAATTCCAAAATATATTTAAAAGGGATCGGAGGAGAGTTCTTATCCGATTCTCAATCCTAAATTTTAAATACTTCAAAAAGAGATCGGAAGAGAGTTCTTATCCGATTTTCAACTTAAAATTCCAAAAGATATTTAAAAGAGATCGGAGGAGAGTTCTTATCCGATTCTCAATCCTAAATTTTAAATACTTCAAAAAGAGATCGGAAGAGGGTTCTTATCCGATCTCCACTCAGAATTTTAATAAATATTTAAAAGAGATCGGATGAGAGTTCGTATCCAGTTCTCACACCAAATTTTAACCTGTACGCAAAATAATCCCAAAACCAAGAATGATATGCGACGTCACCTCACTAAGGTTGTCTCATTTACTTGTGTATCTGGGTAATCCGAATTAGTGAAAAATTAAAAATTCCTTTTGTCAAAAGGATTAACATTTCCATTCAAGCCCTCTTAACTAATTTATGAAGAACGCGAAGTTAAATCTACTCACCCTTATTAAGGGACGAGGTGGGGTGCCTAACACCTTCCCCACCCGTGTACGGACCCCGGACCTAGAATCTCTGTCTTGAAGTGGTTTCATTTCAATTTATCTTCTCAAATGGTTTTCTTTAGTTTCCCTCAAAACTAAGGTGGCGACTCCTCATTCTTTCCCACTTCGGTGAGGGTTCGTTCAGGCGACCGCAAAATCCCTTGCGACACTCGGGCAAAGAAAAGATAAAAAGCTCCACACTATTTATTATGCTAGCAAGACACTCGATGATGCACAAATCAATTATGCTACCACAGAAAAGGAATTCCTAGTAGTGATATTTGCAATGGACAAATTCAGATCTTACCTCATCGGGTCAAAAGTCATTGTATTCACAGATCATGCTGCAATCTGGTACCTTATGAACAAAAAGGAAGCAAAACCAAGACTGATTCGATGGATTCTTCTTTTGCAAGAATTTCACCTTGAAATAAAGGACAAAAAGGGATCTGAAAATGTAGTAGCTGACCATCTTTCTAGACTAAAACTAGAGTACATGGAAGATTTCAAAGATTTGTCAATTGACGATTCATTTCCTGATGATGCAATTACTTGCATTCTCCAAAACTCCATGGTACACTGACTTTGTTAATTTTCTTGTATACAGGGTACTACCTCCAAACATGACTTATCAGCAAAGAAAAAAATTCCTATATGATGTGAGATATTACTTATGGGAAGAACCACTACTGTACAAAAGATGTAATAATGGGCTGATAAGAAGGTGCATACCAGAGGAAGATATGGAAAGTATCATTTATCACTGGCATTCATCACCATATGGAGGACATTTAGGCACTTCAAAGACCGCAGCCAAGATTTTACAAGCAGGGTTTTACTGGCCACATTTATTTAAGGATGTAAGATCCTTTGTGCTAGCTTGTGATCAATGCCAAAGAACAGTTAATAGTTCAAGAAGGAATGAAATGCCATTGCATGGTATACTTGAGATAGAATTGTTTGATGTATGGGGAATAGACTTCATGGGACTATTTCCCTCTTCCCATGGAAACAAGTACATCCTGGTTAGAGTTGATTATGTGTCAAAATGGGTAGAAGCTATTGCAACGCCAACCAACGATGCAAGAGTAGTCACCAAGTTCCTTAAGAAGAACATCTTCACAAGATTTGGCACCCCACAAGCGATAATCAATGATGGAGGAAGCCACTTCTGCAACCAACAATTCGAAACACTACTGAAAAGGTATGGAGTAACTCACAAGGTGGCCACACCTTATGATCCTCAAACCAGTGGTCAAGTAGAAATATCAAACAGGAAACTAAAGTAGATTCTGGAGAAAACTGTAAACAGATCCAGGAAGGACTGGTGCATGAAGCTAGATGATGCACTATGGGCATACCGCACTGCATATAAAACCCTAATTGGCACAACACCCTTCCAACTGGTTTATGGAAAGTCATGCCATCTTCCTGTTGAAATTGAGCATAAAGCCTACTGGGCAATTTAGGTACTAAACTTTGACCTCAAAGCTGCTGGTGAAAAAAGGCTCTTACAACTAAATGAGCTGGAAGAAATCCGACAAGATGCATATGAAAATGCCAAAATCTTTAAGGATAAAACCAAAAGATGGCATGACAGGCGCATAGCAAGGAAAGAGATAAAAGAAGGAGATATTGTCCTCTTATTTAACTCTAGATTGAAACTCTTTCCAGGGAAACTAAAATCAAGATGGGTCGGACCTTTCAAGGTCACCCAAGTCTTTGCTATTTTGCAGTCACCGCAAGTGCATGTATCACTAAGAAGTAATAAAGTGATAAGTAGAGTATCATTCCCACGAGGAATTTTGTTTTGCAAGTACCAATCTACACAGAAATCTTGACTGTCTAGGCTATTGAATACTTAGGGAATGAAGTTTGTTAACTTTAAACACTAAAATGGTAAACTTAAAACAAAATGATTTATTTGAAGCAATTCTGGAATTAAGATTTCACACTTGAATCATACTAGGGATGTTATCTCGTCTATTTACTGAATTGAGGATCATTTTCCTTGATGGAAATTAGTCCTATGCTATCTTAGATCCTCTCTTAAGGCATCTAGGGTGTATTTTAATTTACTCGAACCCTACTTTCATGGTGATCAAATCAATTAAAATCCTTTAAGACCTTTGACCAATTTTTTAGGTTCCACAAAGGTATTAGCCTATGTCTAGGTCAGAATTCCTAGGTTTAAGATCTCGATTTTCCAATGCTAATCTTCACCTTTCAGTCCTTCAATTAACATCTATAATCATAACTAAGTGGGTATCAACACATAGCATGCATTAAGATCACAAGAAATTAAATCAAGAAACGAATCTCAAATCCAATAAATAAAACTCAGTGTTCATCCATAATAATAATTACAAGAGCTACTCTCCTAAATCCAGAATAAGAAAACTACTCACTCATGGTGAGTTCAACAAATGTCATGATAAAAAGTAAACAAAAACAATAAAAAGAGAGTTATGCAAAGAAATGAAATAATAAAATTCTATCTAAAGAGATGAAACGAAGGAACCAAAGAGAGTTTCAGCTTCGATCTTGTGGAGCTTCAGCTGAAAGACTTCTTTTGGTACTGATGTAGAGCATGACAGCAGCAACCTTCAACAGCATTCCCGATGACAGTGGCCAACCCCCCTTTTCCTGGTGTTTTCTTCTTTATTTATATTGATTGCTCTAGGGTTAGGTCATTTTGAGTCCAAAAAGCTTTAGGAGTCTCGTTCGAATCAGAAAATAAGAGGAGAATTCGAGTTAGAAAATAGGCTGCAGCATAGTACACGGCCCGTGTGTCACTATACGGGTCCCATAAAGTAGGGCTGTGTAACTTGCTGGAGGAGAATCGCGTGGTCTTGTTTTGGCACAAAAAGTTGCACAGGTCTGTGCTAACTACACGGGCCTTATTACACGGGCCGTGTACTTTTGTTCTTATAAGGTTCTTCAAGCTTGTGTCCAGCAGAGACTTACACGGGTATCTGCATATTACAAGGGTCTAATTACACGACCCGTGTACTTATGTTTCTCATCAATTCTCTTAGCTTTCTTTTGGCAGGGAGTTACACGGGTCTGGTGCTTGGTTTACACGACCCGTGTACTTTGTATCAGCAGCAATTCTTTGTCTTTTCGCACCTCCAAGCTTTCCTTTGCACATCCATCCTTTGGGGCTTCACCAAAACACCTGAAATAATGCAGAAAACTGAAGGAACGGAAGCGTGAAAAACACAAGTTTATACCATTGAATTCAAAAATTTTCACCTAGGGTCACATGCATAATGTAAGATTTATTTTTTTCTATTTGATTTCAATGATAAACAACATATTAAAACTATTTTAATATGCTTTTGGATCTGTATTTGCCATTTAAGATTTTAAAATTAAGCAGATTAATTTTAGAACTCTAGATTAAATCAAGAACAAACACACTAACCTCTTGATGCACTGCAGTGTATTTGCGCCTTTGAGATTCGTCTTCAGGACACCAAATATTGTCCCTCTAGCTTGTCCACACCAAGAATACCTATGGCAGCCCTTGAACAGCTTCTAAAGCTTTTTCTATTAATTAGAAATTCAAGTTTTGCCTTTTGACAGATTAAAGATGTAAACAGGACACTAGAAACAATTTCTGATGTTCTTAATTCAAAAGATTGATGGCTAATCTCTTTGAATTGATGAGAGATGAAGAAGAAGGGAGGGGAGAGCCTTGGGTGGCGGCACCAATGAGAGCAGCAGCTGGTTGTGTTATTTTCTTATCATAACAACACTTATATAGCTAGGTCAACACATTAAACCCTTGCCTCATGTCACCCTTTGATTAGCTCTAGGTTTAAGTGACCTAATCACATTGTGCTAAGTGTCAAACCTATATTTAATCTTAATTTTAATCATCTTACATGATTAAAAAAAACATTTGGCAAGCTTATGTGTAATGCCATGTGTCACCATCTCATGGTGCCACGTGTCGCACTGTGAAATGACCAAAATGCCCCTGTGTCTTAATTTTGAGTTCTTAACCCAAAATAATTATTTCTCTTCTTCTAATTAATTTATATCAAATATAAATTAATTAATTAATCTCTATTAATTAATTTCTCATTAATTAAATTCATATTTAAACACTTTAAATATAAATTTAACTTATACTATAAATCCAATAATCTAGATTTGGTTTTAAGTCATGCTAGAGACTTTGCAATCTAATTGCAAACCAAACCTATTTAATTAATCAATTAAACTCCTCAATTAATTAATTAAATCATATTTAATTAGGTGATAACTTGTGTATGTGTGTGACTTATTTGGCTCATCACTAATTGGCAATGAGTTATGATATCAACTCTTAATATCATCAGAACTCTTTCTTACCATAAATGATTTCTCTAAATCATTTTATGCACCTCATAGACCATGGTTAACACCTAGCATAGCATGCCATGGACACCCAATTAGTAATAAGGTTTACCTTAAATGAACCTATAATCATATGTTACAATGCACTAGAATCTCTCTGTTACAAAATCCCAACTCAAGCTGGAGTCATGGTTTATGTCAAACTCCATTTGCTATGAATATTATGTTCTCTTTTAATTCCAGTTCTTGATTAAAAGATTTTCTCATCAAAAACTCTTTTCTGATTAAATATATCTGTCCTGGCCAGGAACTTGAAACATCAAGAACAATTAAATGAACATAGGATTTTATCTCTATTTACTTAGAGGAACAGATTTCATCTTGATCAACACCTACCTCCATATATAACTAGTAGGAGCCAACACATGCCCATATACCCATACACAGTACAAGTATGAAAGCAGTATCAAACTCAAACCACCTATATACAAGATAACTGTGCTATCTCTGGTCTAAAGATTATATGCACTGATATGATTTATGACAATGCATTGACAAGAGTAAACTCCATGTGCTTGTCATAAATGTCATTGGTTTGGCCTACTTATCATTTGTAAGTGCCTATCATGTTTGTCATATAGCATGAGACTCACCATTCCATCTTATTTATATCTCATATAAATAACTTGGGAACAAATATGAATACAATCTTTCTGGATAAGTCATGTCCTTATTATGAAGTATCCTCGATTGTGAACCTATTTATGATACTTTGTGCTAGAAATACTGTCACTCATATTCTTAACAACTTAAGAATAGAATTTCTAACAAAATATCAATGGACCTTTTCTATTACACATAAATATATTATGTAAACGGAAAAGTGGAAATGCCTTTTATTAATAAAAACAAGTACAACATACATACTAAATGATATGCTCTAGGGCATACTACTAACAACCTCCCACTAGCACTAGAGCCATTCATTACAATATCTTAGACCTATCTTCTCAAGATGTCGGTCTAGCTGAGTCTGTGACATAGGCTTAGTGAATGGATCAGTTGGATTTTCAGCTGATGCTATTTTCTGCATGGCTACATTGCCTCACCCAACTATTTCTCTGATAATGTGGTAGTGCCTTTCTATGTGTTTGGATTTCTGGTGAGACCTGGCTTCCTTAGCCTGTATGACTACTCCATTGTTGTCACAGTGTAGTGGAACTGCTGACTCAATGGAAGGAACTGCTGTAAGTTCTGTCACGAACTTCTTTATCCAAACAGCTTCCTTTGCAGCATTTTATGCGGCAATATACTCAGCCTTTGTAGTGGAATCTGCAGTCGTGCTCTGTTTAGAACTCTTCCAACTGACTGCACCTCCATTACAAATGAACACAAATCCAGAGGTAGACTTTCTATCATCGATATCTGATTGGAAATTAGAATCAATATAACCATCCAATTGCAAGTCTCCACCTCCATATATCAAGAATAAATCCTTAGTTCTTCTCAAGTACTTAAGGATATTCTTGACAGCTATCAGTGTTCCAAACCTGGATTGGATTGATACCTGCTAGTCAAACTAACAGCATATGCGATATCCGGCCTAGTACACAACATTGCATACATTAAACTTCTAATAGCCGAAGCATATGGAATCCTGGCCATCTTATCTCTTTCTTCAGGTGTCTTTGGAGACATCTCTTTAGAAAGGTGGATACCATGTCTCACTAGTAACAATCCTCTCTTGGAATCAAGCATGTTAAACCTCTTTAACACCTTTTCCAAGTATAGACTTTGGGATAAACCAATTATTCTTTTCGCTCTATCTCTATAGATGCAAATCCCAAGAATATAGGTTGCCTCCCCTAAGTCTTTCATGGAGAATGTATTTGACAACCATACCTTTATAGTTGTCAACATGCCTGTGTCATTACCCATCAACAGTATGTCATCCACATATAAGATAAGGAACGTGATAACACTGTCACTAACCTTCTTATATACACATGGCTCATCCTCATTTTTGATAAAACCAAAGGATTTAATGGCTTCATCAAAACAGATGTTCCAATTCCTCGATGCTTGTTTCAACCCATAAATGGATCTTTTTAGCTTGCATACCTTGGAACCATCTTGGGATTCAAAACCCCTAGGTTGTTCTATGAAAATGTTTTCTTCAATGTATCCATTGAGAAAAGCTGTTTTGACATCCATTTGCCAAATCTCATAATCATAGTATGCAGCTATTGCTAATAGAATCCTAATTGATTTAAGCATGGCAACAGGAGAGAAAGTCTCCTCATAGTCGATTCCTTGCCTTTGGCGAAACCCTTTCACAACTAGCCTTGCCTTATAGGTCTCTACCTTTCCATCAGAACCAATTTTCTTCTTGAAAACCCATTTGTTCCCTACAGGTACAATACCTTCAGGTGGGTCAACAAGATCCCAAACTTGATTCTTATACATGGAATCAATCTCGGATTTCATAGCATCAATTCATTTTGAAGAGTCTATATCTGATATAGCTTCTTCATAGGTAAGTGGATCATCTCCATAATCTACTTCTTCATGAGTAGACAACTCTTGTTCTTCTTCATGAAGGAAACCATATCTCACTGGTGGGTGAGATACCCTGGTTGTTCTACGAGGAACAGTTGTAGATGTTTCATCAACGGGTGTAGGTTGACTAGATGGATCTATATCCATCTGATCTGTTGGTTGGTCAGAATTCTCTAATTCTAACTCTATTTGCCTTCCTTTGCCTCTTTCTTGAACAAACTGTTGTTCAAGAAATGTGGCATCTCTACTTATCACAACCTTTTGTGAAGTAGGCAAATAAAAATAATATCCAAAACTATCTTTTGGATATCCAACAAATCGACCTTTTTCTGATCTGGTTTCCAATTTATCAGTGTTCAGCTTTTTGATATAAAGCTGGACAACCCTAAATCTTAACATGCTTAAGACTTGGTTTTCTTCCATGCCATATCTCATAAGGTGTGGAAGAAACTGATTTTGATGGAATCCTATTCAGAATATACAAAGCTGATTCTAATGCAAATCCCCAAAAGGAGATTGGCATATCAGTATAGCTCATCATACTACGTACCATATCCAGTAGGGTACGATTTCTCCTTTCAGATACACCATTTAGCTGTGGTGTTCCTGGAGGAGTTAGCTGAGAAACAATGCCATGCTCTCTCAAGTATTCATCAAATTCAGTACTCAAATATTCTCCTCCACGATCTGACCGAAGAGTTTTAATACTCTTTCCTGTTTGATTTTCTACTTTAGATTTAAATTCTTTGAACTTTTCAAAATATTCATGCTTGTATTTCATCAAATACAAATACCCAAACCTTGATTTATCATCAGTAAAGGTAATAAAGTAATGAAAACCACCTCTAGCCATTTCCTTAAATGGACCACATACATCACTATGTATTAGCTCCAAAATATTTTCAGCCCTTAGTCCTTGTCCAACAAATGGTGATCTAGTCATTTTGCCCTGAAGGCAAGATTCACAAGTTGGAGTAGGCTTAGAGCCCAATGAGGATAGAATCCCCATTTTCTCCAATTTTGCAATCCTATCTTCTGCAACATGACATAACTTTAAGTGCCAAATATATTTTGAACTTGAGTTGGTTTTCA